>NW_027111646.1:142969-151370 GCF_000696795.3 Halyomorpha halys
ATATGAAACATACTACATATTTACCTGTTGTATTATTTTGTACAGTTGTAAATTACAATAAATAAATAATAAAAAAAAATGTCAATAAACAATAATAAAAAAAAATTCAATACACAGTTTTCAAAATTATTTTGAGCAAGGGGCCTTTGTAGTAGTTCAGGCATACGTTTGGGGCACACTAGGGTGCCGCAACACACAGATTGTGAACCACTGCATTAATGGAACATCTAAAGTTGGTTTTTGTTTTGTTATAAAACCACTGTTCTCTGGTTCATCCACTAACGACTACTACGTTGCTCAGCACTCCAGAACCTTATTACGTTGTACTTTTTTATATGTTTGTATTCTTGACTAAAGTAAACAAAAGAGAAGTGATTATATCAGTCCTTTCATAGCGGAAATAAAGGCTTTGCTGGAAGAAGAAGACGGCTCCATCGTGATTGCTTTCATGTGATCCTCTTATAATTCTCAAGTATTCAAAGACAAACTTCCTTAATTAGTTTCCTCTGTAAATTCCCCAAATATCAGGGCTAAGAGTTGGGGACCTCTCGTCAAGTTCTAATATAACTTTAGAAAATATGTTATCACACATTCTACGCTAAGGTTGATGTAATATTAAATTAAATTTTGATTAGTTGTTTTTATTTTCACTTACCTATATATGGAATATATAGTTTAGAGAGTATCGTGATTGTGAGAATTTTCGAATTCGGATTTTCCTCGGGAATATACCTTTTGATGCCTCCTGAGTCCAAATAACCGAATCTTGCAAAATTGATATAGATTAAACATTATATTTCATTATTGTGCGTTGTATATGTATTTGTAGTTGTATTTATTGTACGCACACCAACCTTCATATAAAAAATAATATAATGAGTCTTCATTATAAAAGTACACACAATCAAAGCTTTGTAACTTTAACTCTATATGAATCATTAACAATAAGGATCTACGAATTTCATTCCTTGGTAAGATAACACCTACGTTTGTTTATATTAACAGGTGACTGTATGTATTATCTCTTATTAATACGAACACACACAAAGTCAGGTTCGTCAGTAGGCGAGGGAGTTGAGGCGCCTTTTAAAACCTGGAACTGCAGCGGCGCCAGTTGGATTACGCCCTGAGGTATCCGCGATTTAAGGAACCAGTACTATAAATTTAAACAATTCCCCCTTGCCCAACTGTAGGTTCAGTCACTTTAGACATATGGTTCCATGTGTTCACATTTCATTACAAAAGAAACTCAATAAAAACAACTAGGTTCAAAAAGGCCCAGAAACCCTTCTAACAGCCCTTTCAAGTATCCTTAGTATCCTATATCAAAAGGCAAGGGCCTGGTGACACTTGGCAGGTACATGCCGTCATCTCACAATGGACTTGCATCAGTCAAACTATTTTATGGTTAACATATGTAAGTCAGTGCACAAAAGTCTTAGGTCATAGCGTCTTTCTTAGAAATCAGACCTCCCAACTTCTCGCCACGCCTTTTCCCCCCTTCCAGATATTTCCTAAATTATCTGATTGGTCCAAACCCGTTCTCCTATTTCACTATTTTTTCCTACCCCCTCTTCCCAAGTGTTTATATATATTTTCTAGACTAGATAGCTAAGAAGAGATAAGTTAGAAGATAGAGACTGAGTAACAGTAACATGTAGTTCTTGTAAATATATTAGAATAAAGTCATTTTAGTCTTCACTGATTTTTTATGATATGTAACTCGCGTTTATTACGTGGTGGACGCGTGAAATGAAAACATGACCGTCCCTACATGGTTAGAATAGAGTGGTAACCTATAGATAACCCCTTCCATCATCAAAAACCTCACACGCATAGACCATCATTGTTTACCTTGAGGGGGCTATATTCTTGAGTTGAGTTAGCTAGCAGATTTAATTTGATTTGATTTTACCATGTGCTAGACTAATTTTTCTATAAATATCATGATTTTTTAAAATAATAATTAAGTGATTATGTGTTAATGTTATATGTTAATGGTTCATAATAATAATATTAATTTGATTGGAAACACTGGAACTTAGCCTTATGTAAGGTCTGTAATGAGTTGTGTTTTGTTTTAAATTTTATTGTTAATAGAAATTGTGAATGTGTATTTGACTATTTACCACCATATATTCACTACAACCTTCCTAGCTCTTGTTTAATTTAAGTCAACTTCCAACACATTATAAAATGACTGATCTACATGAATGTAATAAGGCCAATTTGGTCTTATGGAGTTGAGCTTTGGGGATCCACTAAACCTTCAAATTCCTCTCGTATTCAATCCTTACAATCCAAAATCCTTCGAAAAATCCTCAATGCTCCTTACTTTGTCATAAATAAAATCATACCTAAAGACCTTAATGTTCCCTATGTAACCGATCTAGCCCGAACCAGATATCACTCCTTCCATTATAAACTCCCTAACCACTCAAAGCCCCTAGCTTCTAGCCTTGCATCCTTTTCCATTCCTTACAATCCTTCGAGGCACCTGAAAAGAAGATGACCACGAGACCAGCTAATGTAAAATGTCAGAGTGCTACCAATGGGTAGTTTCTCTACACGCCTGTAACTCTCCAATTTAACTTAAATCAGATTTACTAAATGCATTATAATGTACAGTTGTAAATAGCAATAAATATATATATATAAAAAAAAATTAAGTCGGTTTCTTAAACTTTTGAATTGTGTTAGTAAAACAAGGAACATACATTGAAGGACATGGACCCTTTTTTAATTATGACTACCTATCTTATAGAAACCTTGATATATCCTTTTCCTTAAGCTTGATAAATTAGTAAATCAAAACAAAATTATTTCTAACAAAGTAGAAAAAAGTAGTAAGTCAAAACTAAATTACTCAAAGTAGTATCGACCTCTCTTCTACTTATCGATTATTGACTGTTGGAATCTTACCGAAAAAAGTTATACATCATTAAATGTGATTTTATTATAACTTCATTCTATGTTATAAATAGTAATAAGTATTATTTTCATGCATTCTTTTGATTTTCTTTATATTTAGCTATTTTATTTCGTTACAATATCACAGACCTATCCAACAATGGCTCGTAGTGAAATACCATCCTAACAATGAATAAGCCCTCTGTGGAGAAAGCTCATTAGGCCCTTGGTATTTCTAAATGCCAGGACAACCTTTAGTGCCAGTGTAAAGCTAGACTGTCTCGGGCAATATAGCCCAGAAGGAAGATTAATTAATTTTGATTTACTACGGAGCGAAAATTTCCCAATTCAGCTAACCTAGTTTAAAGAAGCTTGCAAAATAACGCGACAAAGCAGCGTTTAACGAACGATGTCTAACTAACGTGCATATGACTCTGGTTTTTTTAATATGAAAAAAGTTAAAGGGATGTTTTCAATGTTCCACTTAACAATAATTATTAATTATAATAATTATTTTATTTCAATCATTGTTTGCGCACGTAAACATTTTTTTTCTTTTATTATAAGATTGGATTTTTTGAATATATTTAACAATAAAGAATCGATCTATTATTTAATAAGGTGCACTGTTTGTCCGCAACAATGGAAAAAAGGAGCTGTTTACAAAAATACTGGCTGTATTTTCCTAAGTTTAACTAGTCGACTCGTTAAAAGGTTTAGATAATATGTATCCAGAGCATCCGAAAATTTCCTGCATCCATTTTCACTTAAAAACTATACACAATATGGGTATGTCTGTTACATTTATATGGGTTCCAAACCATGTAGGAATCGCATGGAATGAACTAGCCGATCACGCTGCTAGAGAAGCACTCGCGTTTCTGGAACGGGGTAAAGCAATTTTAACTCCACCAGAGATGAGCAGGCCTCTATAGATAAATGGCGATCTTTGTGGAATGAAAGCCCAATGAGTAAATTAAAAATTTAAAAAAGGATGTCAAGCCCTGGGGTAGCTCCAGTCGCAAATGCCATAGAGAGGAAGTTGTACTGACCAGGCTGAGAATAGGTCACACGAGGCTCACCCACTCCTATCTTATTTCAAAAGAAACACCTCTGAACTGCCAGTATTGTAACAACAATTTGACAATAAGCCGTATTTTCCTAGAATGCCCATATTTCACACCACACCTCAATTAGCTTAGGACTAAACCAAGATATTTCAAAAACCCTTGGAGATGTTGATAACACAATAGAATTAGTGTTTCAGTTTTTAAAATCACAACATTTACTGACAAAAATATAACATTGAACGGAAGAAAATATTAATAAATAATCAAATTAAAAAATAAATAAAATTAAACGAGTATAAGCAAAATTAAATAAAATATAAATGGCGTTGATGACCAATGAAGTTTGGCGCCACTAAACAAAAACAAACAAACTAGTCGGCTTTGAGGTCTCTTAGCAGCCACCAGCTATTCTCGTAGGACACATCGCACACTGTCTTCTTAGGACTGCGATATTCAACGGTCATTGTCCATATCACATTCTCTGCCTTCATGATTAAGACGTCAGACAAATAGACAGTATTAGTCTAACCGAGCAGTCGTCAATATTTATTATTGTTCATAAATTTTTTTTTGTTATAGAAGACTTTGATATGATTTATTTAGTTCGTAATAATTAATTTCGCATATCAATTTTACTAACACAAGTAATCCTATATATAAGAAGATGTTCATATATAGTTCAACCTTCGGGAGGGTTCCTGTTCAACCTTCGGGAGGGCTCCTGTTAAACCTTTCGCTTTGAACAGCCCTGATGAAGCCCTGCAAAGTGGGGCGAAACATCGAACATTAAAATAGTTTTTCTTTTTTTTACCGCAACCCTGACCATCATCTTATATTTAAGTTTTACGGTCAACTATATATACGTATTTAAGTAATCCTATACTTCATTTTATTTATGATATTAAAAATTATACTTTTATTTGTTTCTTTGTGCAATAGTTGGATTATTTTACATAATTTCCTTTTTCTTCTTTTTATTTTTTTTCAATCTTTCAACTACGACGATCAATACGAGCAGAACCTGGCGTTTACAGCGTTCAGAAAATTCCTTTAGATGTTGGATTCCTTTCGCAATAATTATTATTAACAATAATAATAATTAGAATAGGGTAGTACCCTGAATTCCCTAGACATATACGTTACGTTGTATACTCTATAGTATAATTTATTTTCCATTTCTATTGTTTCGATAATTATCTGTATTTCAGAGTCAATGATTTTTCGTTCGAGAATAAAATCTAGAGGATGTCCCGTTTGTGAAATATAGTCATACCAAGGAAAATATGTTTGCATATGCTTAAGCGAGAGTAGTGGAAGATAATTTAATATATTTGGAACTAGACTATCTTTATACTAATCCCCAACTTTCCTTTATCCTAAGGCTGATTCGGACTGGATATTTTTAAAATATTGTTGAATTAAGGAATAACCTTTGTGCACGCATAAGCAAATTAGGACGGGATTAGATAGTATTGACATGTTACCGTTCAGACACAAACCCGCACAATCTCTAAAAATTTCAATAAACTAAGATTGATAGTAGCAGGTGTGCTAGCATGTTAGGATTCAGCCCTGATAGGGCCCTACAAAATGAGGTGAAAGGTTGGTTACTATTACAACCCACACTGAGCTCGGACCCTTTGCTGCGTCTCTAGGTGTCACTAACTCGTGCAAGTATCATCTATTGCCAGCTTACGGTTTCTTTTGTATATATTTTTTTTACTGAGATAGACCTAACGTAAAGCTCAAAAAGAGCCTTCTGCTCTTTGTCAAGAATAATGAAATCTCAAAAAATTTGAAGCTAAGAATGTACAATGCCATAATAAAGCCAGCTCAGATATACGGCTATGAGACCTGCACTCTAATAGGCACTCAAAAATAAGAAGGGAGAAATTTGAAAGGAAATAGTACCAGAGCCGAGAAGAAAAAAAGGCAGTTATCTCACCCCAATTTTTGATTACTTTAATGAAAACTATGTATAATTACTAGCCAAATTGATGAGTCTGCCAAGTATAGGTAGGGGGAATAAAAAATGGCCTCTATTTCAAAACCTTAAAAAAAACATAACCTACCTTTTGAAGGTATTTGGGGTTAGATGTCACTCATAACTTAGTATTAAATGTGAAAATGTGCTTTGTAAACATGTTAGAATTATAAAATAGTGTGTTGGAATAGTATTTTAAAGTGTTATTCTGAAACAGTATTTTAAAGTGTTATATTGGAACAGAATTATAATGTGTTATATTGAAAAAGTACAATAAAGTGTTGAATTGTAACATTATAATAAGGAGTTTCATTGCTATATATTATAAAGTGTTAGCCTGGGACAGTTTATAAAGAGCTATGTGTAAGCAGTGTTGTTTGGTAATACGCTGAAACATGCGGGATGGCACAGTGATATTAACTCCAAGGATCCAGGTTCTAATCCGGGTGTGTTAGACAATTTTTTATTCTGTTGTAGTAGCCGTAAGACAACCCTGTGTGTTCGGGAGGCCTCCAAGGTCCACCTAGCCCCCAGTAAGCAGTTGAGTAAGTTCTACAACTCACCTCCCCCTTTTTCCCAAAACAGCACTTTCTTACAAAGTTCTGAACCATTGCTCTCATGATTACATTTCCAATCTAAAAAGTGAGTTGAAGGATGGGGCATAGACAAATTGACTAAAAAGTCAATAGAAGAACTTTACGATTATGAAATATATCACTAAAATAACCAACAGGAAGATTGTTTATTGACCGTATGTACAAAAAGAAGATGGTTGAGGTACAGTAAAAAAATATATATATAATTTTTTAAAAAATTAGTAATTACACTATTTACTTTGAGCCAACGGTTTGCCCAACAATTTATTTTTTTTTGTGTTCACTTCCACTCAATATGTCCTAATGATTCCCAGCAATGTGGGCAATAAACATTTTAATTAATATTTTTTTTTACCGCACACGGACCTGTTCCTTTATTAAAATAACTAATTTTAAGATACTACAAAAATCAATAACTGTAGAAAAATATCTACTTAAAAATATAAAACCATCTGTGCATGGAAATTGACAGGTATCTCAGAGGGGATTTTTTTATATATAAAAAAAGTAAATGATTACATTCAGATGCCATAAAAAGTAATAATTAATTAGGCATGTAATTAGTATAAAAATTTAATTAAAATCTTCCTCCCTCCACATACCTTCCCTTCCCCCACTTACCTTACCTTCGTTCCTCAGAACATTTTGTTAGCTACAATTATTTTTTTGTTACCAGATAGTTCATTACATTTTGGGGGCTATAGTTGGTATCTTATTAAAAAATAAAATAGAGTCAGTTGCAAATGAACTAGAACCATAAATTCTGTAAAATAAAAAATAAACAAGCAGAAATTAAACATGAAAATGATGGGGTATTAAAAAAAATAATAACAAAATGAGTAATTATTTATCATTAAGACATAAGCAAAACATTCAAAGTATAAAAATAAACTACTGATATACATTAAACCAAGTTTATTTACATAAATCGAAAAGGTGAAATAAAAAAATAAAAATTTTAACTTTGATAAAAACATAGAAGCAGGAGAATGTGCAGGCAATCATTACAATGATTTAATATAAAACTTTTTTTTTTATTCTAATAAATTTTAACACTCAGCGTGGCAGGTGGGTCTAACGTTTGTTTGTCTTATATTTTAATGTTCTGAAATAATGTATTTTTTGTATAATGCAATGCCATCTAAATAAATAAATAAGTACAATAATAAATGCATAATTTGATAAAAAAATAAAATAAATAATTGAAACTGCATCCAACACAGACACACCTATCGCGTTACGAGTTAAAATACAGAGAAAAAAATAATAAAAATTTAATACAAGGTAAAAGCATACAATTTAAAAAATGTTTGAAGCACAATAAAGTACCAATAAAAAAAAGTGATACAAGAGCCACTAAAGTGGTGATACAGAAAGTGCATAGGAAATAAGTGCATATATGATTGAACAAAGCATGTGAGAAATAGAAAAGCACATACCATTAACCATATACATTAATGCAAAGAAAATAAATGCATTTAGAAAAGGAAATTCACAATGTAATAAAATGCATATAAAAATACAATTTTCATATTACAAATACCTCAGTCTATTTTTGCTCTTAGGAATAAAAGATATACAAGTGCAGATACATAGAAGCTAAACTAATAATTATATTAAAAACAACTTTAAAATAATAGTTTCTGTAAGATCGTCATAATCATGCTTAAAATAAATCAGAATTACAGAATGGAATGAAGGTGAAAGTATATATATATTTATACTCTATACATTTATTTATACTCTATACGTTTATAAATATATATGTAGAGTATAAATATATATGTAGAGTATAAATATATATCTCCTAGTTTAAATTAATGTTTGAAGTACCACCAATG
>NW_027111646.1:157046-160718 GCF_000696795.3 Halyomorpha halys
TATATATATATATATATATTAGATATTGTGGCATTCTCCAAAACCGGAGGCACGGCTCTAGTCTTGGATCCGACGGTGAGTTTAAGAATAATAGACCTCTATCTGGTGGGTGGGGGAAGGGAAAAGAAGGAAGTATATACAAAGTGCGCCTCTTTCCTTAAACAAAAATTCCGACAAAGAAACGTTCGGAGAGAGAGAAACTTCACCGTGAGAGGCCTCTGGTTTGGACCTCGCGGAACAGTACCACATAAAAGAAGGAACTTCTTGGAAGACCTAAGAAGATATTGTGGTCTTGGTGGAAAATATTATTTTGGACTCTCTAGGGATCATATATCAACGTTTGCACGGAAAGTAGCTCTGAGATTATTCATTGTGTTTTTATTATTTTTTGGACCTGTCGACTTGTGTTTTAACTTATTTATTCTCGTAACTTATTTATTCATTTATGTTTTTCTTTTAACTAACTTTTTTGTAAACTGATCTTCTGCTGTGACTATTATGTCTTTGGTTTAATTTTACATTGCTATCTAATGATAAATTCGTTTAAATTATTTAAGAGATCGAACGTGGGTAGTGGGAGGAATGAGAAATTTTCAACTAAATGAAATAAAATTGTCAAATGGAACGAAATTGTTAAATGAAAAAACTTACCTATTAAAATATTTGTATTTAGTGTGTAGAAGAGTATTGATTGTAAAAGGAATAGGTAGAAAACAAAATTTTCATTGTATCATGTGAATATATGTATTGTATATGTATATGTATGAATCATGGATTCATTGGTATGCTATGTATTGTAGCAACCCAAAGTATTTGGGCAGCATGTCTAAATAAAACATCTCGTTTATCGGCAAGTAAAAGATTTTTTAAAATTTATTAATTGATATTTACAACAGTATATACATAAAAATACATCTAGTAAATTTGAAGTAAGATCATGATAGTGTGTTACAGGCATGTAGAGAAACTACCTATTGGAATCACTCTAAGAATATTAGAATTCTAATAATAATAGTATTCTAATAACATTAAAAGGTCTCGAGGCCATCTTATTTTCAGAAGATTAGTTTCGTTATCGCTGTCGTGCTGTTAATCATGGCTACTCCGCTTTCTATTTGAACCAAAGAAGAGCAACATTCAGTGATCCGTTTTTTGTGGTAGGAAGGCGAAATCAGGAGTCGAAATTCATTGAAGACTTACGGTACAGTTCGGGTTTGTACAGCGTTTTGACACAACGGAATGTCTACGAACGGATTGAAAAATCCAAAAATGGGCATACAAATGTTATGCTGTTTTTGAAGGAGCCGGATGACCGTTTACCGGGACAAATGAAGAAGCCATTTAGCATTCAGGTGAAACGGTGGTCTTAGACAGTACACATGGTGCTATTGACAACGTGGCAAATCATCTGCAAATTAGTCATCGTTCTGCCTATGAAATTATCCACAAACAAACATGGGTTTCATAAAGTTTGTGCAAGATGGGTCCCAAAACAACACACACGCATAAACTACACCCCCCCTTTTGATTATTACTTATTTGGTCCACTCAAAGAGGCATTAAGGGGCCGTCGATTTATCTCGGAGGAAGCAATGAAAGAAGCGGTGCATTCCTGGCTCGTGCTCAACCGAAATCCTTCTTTTATGAGGGCATCATGAAGCTTGTACAACGATGGACCAAGTGCGTTGAAAAACAAGGGAACTAAATCGAAAAATGATGTACTTGTAAGTTCCCTATTTGATTACAATATAATTTTATAACTCTATTACGGATAATAATTGACTTGCCATCGTTTATAGTAAAAACTAAAAGTAAAATGTTTAAAAATAAAATAAAAACGATCTCTTTTTCTTGAGGTTTTTTATGCCTCTTATTTAATTCTAGCCTTATTTCCTTATTTCTTCCGTTTTCTAGTATTTACTTTTCTTGTAACTATTATACTATTTGATATTATTCCATCTGTTCATTTTTTCCAAAATATTTATAATTTATACTTATTTTCGTGCATCTTATTTCTACTACTTTTAACTTATTTTAATATAATTTCATTTTAAATTTCACTCATTTAATATTTTTTACTTTGTAGTCATTTTAAACTGTTACCATGATGAATTTTTTTATTATTTTTTTAAAATCTTTTTCTTTGAGCCCTGATGAAGCCCTGCAAAGTGGGGCGAAACGTTATTGGTTAACAAAGAGTTTTGTATTATTTGAGTTCCGGACCGCATCTTCCCCCCACCCGGATCATCTTCCTTTACATTTAAAAATGCCCCAGATATGAGCATTTGAAACTTTCACTCGCCATTTTGAAATAAAATGGAAGATTGTAATGTCGAGTTCCGATCTGTAATTTTGGAGCAGTAGTTAAAAATAATTAACCTTGTGGGAACAAATTTTTTTTCGGTTTTTATATAACATATACTTTTTTTTTTAATATCTTTATTGGAATTTACAACAGTATATTATATAATACATTCTTTAAATTTGATCTTAGTTAAAATGTTGTGTTACAGGTGTGTAGAGAAACTACCCATTGGTAGCACTCAAATTATATATACTATAAAAAAATAAAACCCCAAAGTTTGAGAGGTGCCATTTTTTCTTTTCTTAGCCGATTCCAAAAAATTATCACTAAAAATAATAAAACTAATTATCTCGGCCACAGTTACAAAAAAAAGAAGAAAAAATGAAAATTAAATAAATAAAGGTAATCTATTTAATTTTCATATATTTAAATTTAACCTTTAGTTTAAATTATAAAAAAAATTCTTATAATTGTTTGAAGGTCACCAGATATTTTTATTTATTTATTTATTTAATGTAATTTACAACTATACAAAATAATACAATAAGTAAATATGTTGTAAGCTTCATATACACTTGAAAATCTTGGGAAGGAACCACCCAATGGTGGTACTTCAAATATTAATTTAAATTAGAAGGTCCCGTGGTCATCTTCTTTTCAGACGCCTTGGAGGATTATCAGGGTTGTTAAGGATGAAAGATTAAGAATTAATGAGTTAGGATGGTTAAGGAGTTTGGAATGAAAAGACGCATATCTGTTTTGTGTCAAATCTGCAACGAATGGGATGTTAAGGTCTTTGTGAATGAGTTTATTTGTAACGTAATAAGGAGCATCAAGGATTTTACGTAGGATTTTGGATTGTAAGGATTGGATGCAGGAGGAATTTAATGGTTTGGTGGAGCCCCAGAGCTCAATTCCATATGGTCTGATGGTCGTAGTGTATACTAATTTTTTATAGTGAATTGGAAGTTTAGAGCGTTTGCCAAGTAAGTGTTGTAGCAATCGGAATCTACGAGAAGTTTCTTGTCGTTTCAGTCTTGTGTGTGGATTCCAAGGAAGTTTCTTGTCAAGATGGAGTTCTAAGTATCGAATTCTGTTCAACAGGCGTTAGTGGAGTATTTAGAAAGAACACTGTAGGACAGGAGGGTAGAGGTTTACGACGGAGCGTAAAGGTGATCAGATGGGATTTGTCAGGATTTATTTTTATTCTCCAGTTTTGACAGCATTCTTCAATAGATGTTATGTGTGTCGGTAGTGTTTCTGATGCATTAGTTGGGTCGTTGTTTACAGACAGTATACATGTTTCATCAGCGTATGTTGTTAGGACTGTGTTAGGGTGGGTTGGGATGTCAGCTGTATAAACCGTA
>NW_027111646.1:160823-161189 GCF_000696795.3 Halyomorpha halys
GATTGGATAGAGGCGTTTTAATAAGAGTTTTTCTAGGATTTTGCCCATATTGGGCAGGAGTGAAATAGGATGGTAGGAAGGAAGATGGATATTCAAATGGCTTGGAGGGTTTGGGAAACATTTTTATTATAGACATTTTCCAAGGGTCAGAGAAATAGGTGGATCGGAGTGTATCACCATATATTAAATAAGAATATGTAGAATAAGAACACACTTGGACATTATTGAAAACTGCATAATTTTTTTTTTTTACATAAATCGTCCTTGCAGTAATTTTTATTTATTTTTTTTTTCGGCCAAGACTCCCATGGGAGTCCTATACTGCCTAACCATGGTTGGGGGTCAAAGTTCTTCATTTTGTGGGAC
>NW_027111646.1:161289-161993 GCF_000696795.3 Halyomorpha halys
GTCCCAGGCCGGATTCGAACCGGCACCGCCAATAAACATCAAATTGGTAAGACTGTGTCTTAACCACTGAGCTATGGGCGGCCCTTGCAGTAATTCATTTATTTAGTAATATTTTATGCTCATGTTTACTTTCCTGAAAGGTGCAGCTTGGCCCAATTTTGCGAAAATACAAAATTTTCCAAATATTTATACAGAAAAAAAAATTGTCATTGTCTTAAGAATAGGAGTAGTTATTTTTAAAATAATTGAATATGTTGTTACTTACCCTGCTCTGCGACGGTCGCGCTCTCTGGCGAGCTTGGCCCTCCGCCTCAGGCAGCAGATGACAAGAAGAGCCAGAAGGGGAAATCCCAAGATGCAGGAGACGATGGGGATCACGATTGTCTCAGGTGACACTGCCAATAAAAAAAAAATAGTAAACAAAAAACTATTCAAAACAATAACAGTAAGCTGAAATAAAATGGGGTTGCTTCCTTTTATTGAAATTAAAACCTATTCACACATTTATTGAAATTAAAACCAATTCAAACAATAAATATTTAACTTATATGTATATATACACACATACACAAAACATAATATAACATATATATATATATATATATATATATATATAAAATTTCAACCACAACTCCAACATCCCATATGTCCTTGACGTTAATTCATCCAGAGTTTGAAACTTCCACCAGAACTTCATTCTTCAA
>NW_027111647.1:0-569 GCF_000696795.3 Halyomorpha halys
ACCTTCTTATTGTGTGTAAACGCTGTCCTTGTCACTAAGCAGAAATTATGGGGAAGTATTTTTAGTTTTGGAAGAAGTAGTTGACTGTATGAAGTAAATGGTAAGAAGATAGTCCAGGTGGCGATCAATTGAATGGAAGGTTCCAAAATAGTGAATGAAAGCTATTAACCTCAGTTGACATTTCTGTTTCGATCTGTCAGCCCAAAGAAGCTTTGCAAAGTGGGGCGAAACTTTGGTTAACAATTAATAGTTTTCTTTTACTATTTTGATACCCGGAATATCTTCCTACGATCTATTTTTTGTTTTATTTAAAATATAATAAGTTATATATATCAATATTAAATTTCCTCCCTTCTAATACAATAAATTTCCGACATTCTTCTTCCCTGTCTTTATTTAAACCCTCCTTTTCCAATATCTTTTCATATCGCAAACTAACGCTCTCATGTCGTTACACTTTAATTTAAGAATGAGATTTGGATCAGAATTGATTATTCCTTTTCTTTTTCTTAATTGAGAATCAGAATATATTTAATTTGTGTAGGGATTTCATATTAATTTATACAATA
>NW_027111647.1:3119-4155 GCF_000696795.3 Halyomorpha halys
GTAAATTAGTTAGATAATAAATGTTAAGGAATAAATATAAAAAAAAGCAATCTATTTAATTTTTGAAGGAAATACATTATTTAAAAACTTGTATTTCAAAGACTTTATTTTACTTGAAAAAACTGATTAAGTGTCATTAAATCTGGTTTTACCAACATAGAAATGATGTGGCATGAAGAAGACGGTACTGAAACTTCTTCCTTACTTTTGGAAGCATTAAGCAATATTATTATTATGGCACTATGGTCCTACAAGAACCCGGTCCTCCACCAATCTACACGGTTTCTTGCTTTCTCTTTCCATCTTTCAACAATTAAAAGCTTCAATTTATCCTCCACATCGTCCACCCATCAGGGCACGTCCTCTTTTCTGTTATCCATGTGGTTTATCATAAACGACCTTTTTGGGTATCCTTTCATGGGGGATCCATTCAACGAGTTCTAACCATCTTATTCTTTCTCTTTTGACTAATGTCACGATGCTGGGTTCCCCGAACAGATCCATCAGCTCCTCATTCCTTCTCCAAATTCCATTCTCCAAGACTCCTCCCCATATCCTTCTCAATACCTTTCTCTCCCAGGAGTTGGGCATCTATTCCGTTTTTCTTGCCGATGGTTTTGTTAATGACCATTTTAATTCTTTTATTTATTTATAATAAATAATAAACAGCGCCATGCTTCCTTGCATTGGGTCAGAACCGATTTATGGTAATCATACAGCGCCAAGTTACAATCAGGCACTGGAAATAGGGTGCATGTTTCTTTGGCAGCTGAGTCAGCCAGTTCGTTTCCCGTTATACCTCCATGACTCACAGGAAATTTACTTTTTTATGTATTTTTTTTTTAAAGTTATGATGTAAAAACCAATGGGATTGTGCGAAATTTGAAAATTTTGAATAGCCTTGAGGCTCGAGTATGAATCACTACAGATCACAATGGAGAAGCCGTTTACTTCATGTGCTAGCGTTAATGACAAATAGATTGCATATAACTCGGAGGAAAACACTGAGAATGTGGGGGAAGACTGTAGCGGGTGG
>NW_027111647.1:5960-7840 GCF_000696795.3 Halyomorpha halys
CCTCTCATGGTGAACTCTCTCTCTCCGAAGGTCTCGCGGAATTTTTCCTTAAGGAAAGGGACGCATTTTTCATATATTTTCTTTTTTTCCCTTTCTACTCCACCTTCCTGTTTGAGGTCATTACTTTCAAATTACATGAGCTGGTGTTTCAGACTCTCTGCCGCATTTGCGAGACCCAGCTTCTCCTTGCTGTCCACTGGCTCCTGGGACTCCACCCAGGAGTGCGTAGTTGACTTTAAAAAACATTGCTTGAGTACTTCAGGAGGGTTGGATGATTTATCAATAGATTCTAAGGTGAAATCATAATTGGATATTTTGTTTATCCACGGAGGTAATGGATGAATGATGGGGAATGATAGATATAACTTTGTTTGGGAGCGATAGAAATCGGGTAGGGGAGGAAAGGTGGAGAGGCGAATAGGTAATCTGTACCCCGAAACATTAATGTCTTGGGTCGTTTTGAGACGACCTAGAAATTTCAGCAGAAAGTAGTACCTGGGTAGTTCTAGTGGCCACTCTTGGGCCTCCCAAAGTAAGCTGCTGATAGGACTAGTCCTGAAGGCCCCGGTAGCTCTACGGATCATAGCGTGGTGTACTGAGTCTAGCTTGTAATACTTTGAGGCATCCCCATAAACTTCGCAGCCGTAATCAATCACCGGTCTTATTAAACACCGATAAATTGTGAGCAGATGGGCCCTGTCACATCCATATGTTAAATAGGAAATTACTTTTAGAACCACACAAGACTGAAAAGACAGGAAACTGCACGCAGATTCCGACTATTACAGCACTTACTAGACAAACGGTCTAAACTTCCAACTCATTACAAAAGACTGATCTACATGACAATAATAAGGCCCGTCTGGACATACGGAGTTGAGCTTTGGGGCTCCACTAAACCTTCGAATTCCTCTCGTATCCAATCTTTACAATCCAAAATCCTTCGTAAAATCCTCAATGCTCCTTTATTTTGTTACTGATAAAACCATCCATAAAGACCTAAATGTTCCTTATGTAACCGATCTAGTCCGAACCCGATATTATTCCTTCCATAATAAACTCCCTAACCACCCAAACCCACTCGTTTCTAACCTTGCTTCCTCTTCCATTCCTGGTAATCCTCCGAGGCGCCTGAAAAGAAGATGGCCTCGTGACCTTATATTGTAAACTGTTTTTAGAGTTCTACTACTGGGTAGTTTCTCTACATCCTGTATCATATCATTATGTCATTATGATCAAATTTACTCGTTGTATTTTTTTATACAGTTGTAAATACCAATAAATAAATAAAATTAAAAAAAAAAAAACTTTTAGAACATTACATGTTTTTGATAGCTTGGACATTCATTCTTTTAGAGAGAGCTCTAAACTTCAAAACTTTTTGCAGTGACAAATAACGTCAATTTTCTGCTACTATCCTGGTCTCTTTACTTTTTTGTAATCTGTAAAAAGGCTTCCCAGGTTCTTAAATTGGTTTATAGAACTGGAACTGTGAACGTCACTTTGCTATTTTCTTCCTTATCCTTTCTTGAACTTTTCATGTACACTGCCTTGCCTTCATTCACCTTAAGACCTCATTTAGAAGCTGATTCTTCGAATTCCTGGAATGTACCTTTTAATGATGCTCGGGTTGCATATATTGCGGCAAATATAATATATTTTAACTAAATCTGCATATGCTAAATGTTTAGACAATCGGTTGTAAATGGTCCCTCCTGGATTAGTTCTAATTGAACGAATAACTACGTCTAATGCTATATTAAAAAGGAGAGGAGCCAAAGGACTCCCTGTCTCAAGCCATTCTTCACAGAAAATTCCTGGGACAGCAAATCTCCAAGCTTAACTCGGTAAGTAGTGGCATTAAGCGATAACGTAACGTA
>NW_027111647.1:9090-10788 GCF_000696795.3 Halyomorpha halys
ACTGAAAGTTAGTTAATTAGTTAGTTAATTTATTCTGAGAAATTTATATCTCAGGAACTATTTGACTTACAGATGTCTATTATCACTCAAATTAAAGCTAACAAATGAACTATAAAAACGTTTATGACCTTAAATAAATTGATTTATAGTTCTTTGGAGTTTGATTTATGAAAATCTTTATTTCAGAAACCATAGGACGTACAGATATCTACCAGCGCTCAAATTAAAGCTAGTTAAATTTGTTATAAAATAGTTAATAATGCTTATCTTTGTAGGACTAGTAGTTTTATGATATTTGATAAAATAAACTCACAAAATGTTAATTTTTAGTTGTTCGTATAAAATGTTGGATTTTTGAAAAAATATATCTCTAGATCTATAAGACGCACATATGTCTGCCAACACTCAAAATAAAGGAAATTTAACTTACTATAAAGTAATTTATGACACGTATCTTCGTAGTGGTAGTAGTTTTTATGATATTGACATATGAATATAAACTTAGCAAATAAAAATTTGTCCGAACAACTATAAATCAATTTATATTAGCAAATTTCATGAAAACTATTACTCCTACGAAGATAAACATCATAAACTACTTTACAGCTCATTAAACTAGTTTTAATTTGAGTGCTAATAGACATCTGTTCGTCAAATAGTTTTTGAGATATAGATTTTTCAAAATAAATTCACTAACTACTGATTTTTCAGTACGTCCCATACAACATTTTTATGAAATGTTGCTGTTTAAAAAGCTATATCTCGAGGACTATTTAACGTAAATAATTCTTTTAGGGCTCATATTTAAATGACGTTCTCTTTGTGTTCTTCCTACTTTTTTATGATATAGAGCTCCGAATGAAAAATTAATTTTTTTTATCGCCTTGAAACAGGCACCATTTTTTATTCCCTCTACCTGTACTTGGCAGACTCATCAATTTTGACTATTAATTATACATAGTTTTCATTAAAGTAATCAAACATTGGGGTGAGATAACTGCCTTTTTTCTCCTCTTGGGCTCTTGTACTAGGTGGGGAAGGAGAGCCTCAGGATGAGTCGCGGAAGGATCCGGTAACAATATATTTTAAGGACTTATCTCCACTTCGGACCAACCTTACTTATCATATCTTTAAAACAGACACTTAAAGCGAGTATATTGGCCGATGTACGACATGCCACAACCTCGCAAGAGATCTTAATACCAAAAATAATAGAAGGGATTCCTTCCCGGCCAGCCCGCCACCCTATACTCCGACTGTCCTACTCACATTAGAAACATTTATTTAAAACAGAAAGAAAATACTGAAGTTAGTTAAATCGAGAAATACTGAAAAAATGGCTATAATTAAAAAACGGCGAGAATATTATTAAAGGAATCGTAGATTTTAAATTTATTTTGAGTATTATCTTACAATTTATTTTATTTTTTTTATATGCTTAGAGATAATTGGAAAATTATCTTTTCATAATGCCTGAATTAAAGTTAAACCAGAAATCAAGTTCTTTGAAAAGATCTGCGCAGCACAGAAAATAGTTGGTGATTATCACTCTAATTATCATTGCCATCTATCATTAAAATTACATAATAACCCCCGACATGTAACCGATGTTTCAACTCAGTTTATACTTCGTTTGGATATTTTGAAATCTGAAATATTCGAAAAATAGTTAGATTAACACGCAATAAAAGGGCAAGG
>NW_027111648.1:0-307 GCF_000696795.3 Halyomorpha halys
GTGGTCCCGTGGAGAATTTATTTTTTCTAAAGACCGTAAAACAGACCACCTTAAAAAAAAATTCGAAGCCTTTATGTTCTCAAATTTATACTGAATACGTTATCTGCCAAATCGGCAACATATGGGACTTTGAGGTCCTGATGGAAGACTTGATTTGTGACGAAGTAAGGAGCATTAAGGTTTTCAGATTATAAGGATTGGATTCGGGTGGAATATTTTTTCCAAAATGCTTCCTGCCTTCATAAGGAGATTTAAAGGTACTGAAATCCCCTAATTCTCCTTTATAACTAAAGTTATTAACAATATT
>NW_027111648.1:3182-4035 GCF_000696795.3 Halyomorpha halys
TTTTTATTCACATATAATAGGAGTATTCATGATCTTTAGTTTAACATTTTAAGAGAAAAACGTGTTAAATAGAGTAATATTTTCTTCTTTTTGCACGTTATAACGATAAAACATTTAACATGGTCGAGAGTCTGATAACAAGTCTGATAAATGGATAATGACGTCACGAAACAGACCAGCTGATCTCCACACCATTTTGTCTGTTGTCGTTTTGATAGGTTAGTTGCTCATAGCTTGTGTTTGATTTTACGTTTTTAAAACACTAATAAAGTAATGGATAAAAAATTTGGTTGGTTGTGAAGGAAAGGTTAAAAAAAACTTTTTATTTTTTTTTTTAAATGTTTATTCATGCCGACTTTTCGACCTGAATTTCAGATCTTCAACAGGGAGTTAAGACAGAATTTCTGAATAGATTGATGAATATCTGAATAATTCCTCTATGTGTTATGAAAGCTCGTCAAATTAAAATTTTTATGTAACCGATCTAGCTCGAACCAGATATCATTCCTTCCATTATAAACTCCCAAACCCACTAGTTTCAAACCTTGCTTCCTCTTCCATTCCTGACAATCTTCCGAGACACCTGAAAAGAAGAAGGAGATGGCCAAGAAGAATACCAATGGGTAGTTTCTCTACTCGCCTGTATCACTCAATTTTAACTGAGATCAGATTTACTAAATGTATTATAATGTACAGTTGTAAATAGCAATAAATAAATAAAAAATTAAAATGTTATCAGGTTCATTTAAAGTACAGAGATTACAGGAATAACTGGAATTAAATTAAAATTTATTTAAACTAATTAATTATTATTAATAAGTTATTGGTCATAACATCAATATATGAAGGAATA
>NW_027111648.1:6523-6876 GCF_000696795.3 Halyomorpha halys
GAATAATAAACTATTGTTCATTTCATTTCAAAGCTTATAAGTATACCCAAAACAATATAAAAATAAATAAATATAAGAAGATGGTCAGGGTTGCGGTCAAAAAAAGAACAAATAATTTAAAACTATTTTAATGTCCGACGTTTCAACCCCACTTTGCAGGGTTTCATCAGGGATAAAAAGATACAAAAAGAAAAAGAAAACTGAGAATATTACAACACTAAGATACAATAAGTAAGATGAAGATCTGAAGAAGATGGTCAGGATTGCGGTTAAAAAAGAACAAAATATTTTTCGACTAATGTTCAACGTTTCACCCCACTTTGCAGGGCTTCATCAGGGCTAAAAAGATACAA
>NW_027111649.1:0-1290 GCF_000696795.3 Halyomorpha halys
CAGTCGTTTGTCGAGATGTAGTCCTAAGTAACGGATCTGTTCGACAGGAATAAGTGGGGTATTATTAAAGGATACTGTAGGGCAAGAGGTCATGGGTTTACGTCGAAGGGTAAAAGTTATTTGGTGGGATTTATAGGAATTAATTTTAATCTTCTAGTTTTGGCACCATTCTTCAAGGGTGGTGATGTGTGATTGGAGGGTTAAGGATACAATGTAAGGATCATTGTTCACTGACAATAGACATGTGTCATCGGCATATGTGATTAGGAAAGTGTTAGGATGGCTTGGGATGTCAGCTATGAAAACTTTATAAAGGATAGGACCAAGGATACAACCCTGAGGTACACCAGCATACTGACGGAATAGGGATGAATAAGCGCTGTTGTAATTAACTTGAAATAATCTGTCGGAGAGATAAGAACGGATAATGAGGAAGTATGTAGGGGGTAGGAATTCACAGATCTTGTATAGCAGTCCTGGGTGCTAGACTCGATCAAAAGCCTGTTCTACATCATGAAAGACTCCCGAGCAGCACATTCCGCGCTCCAATGAAGACGAGACAACATCAACCACACGATAGCATTCCACATGATGGGATGTTCGGAAACCAAACTGGTGATCTGGAATTATGTGGTTGGAATCAAGGATAGGGTACAGGTCTCTTAAGATGAGTTTCTCAAGGATTTTGCTCATGATATGTATCAAAGCGATAGGACGGTAGGAGGATGGGTATTCAGGCGGCTTTTGAGGTTTGGGAATCATTATGATTATCGATAATTTTCATGGGTCAGGAAAAGAAGTGGATCTGAGTACAGCATTGTAGATGTAGGTGAGGAATAGAACAGATTTTCGAGGAAGATGTTTTAGAATATGGGATGTAATTAGGTCATAACCGGGAGCTTTGCGGGTAGGTAACTTCTGAATGAGGTTGGATATTTCTGAAGGGTGAAATGCATTAGGAGGAAGGGTCATTTGAAGTGGAATGTTTAATTCTTCTTCAATGTATTCGATGTGGGTTGGATTAAGAATGTCATGGTGAGGGTCAAATGTTTTTGAAAGGTGGTGACCAAATACCTGAGTTTTTTCATCGTCCGATTTAGTCCATGTTTGTGATTCAGTAAGAAGAGGGTGATTAATATTTTTGAAGTTAAGGAGCTTCTTAGTGGCCGTCCATAAAGATTTGTCAGTAGTCATGAGGTTTTGAGTTAAGTTAGTTAAATTTTGTATTTTCAATTTTTTAAGTTCTGTTTTCAGTTTGTTTGTCAATGTAGTATAATATGTTTTATCTGT
>NW_027111649.1:1677-2719 GCF_000696795.3 Halyomorpha halys
AGGGTAAAAGTTATTTGGTGGGATTTATAGGAATTAATTTTAATCTTCCAGTTTTGGCACCATTCTTCAAGGTTGGTGATGTGTGATTGGAGGGTTGAAGATACAATGTAAGGATCATTGTTCACAGACAATAGACATGTGTCATCGCCATATGTGATTAGGATAGTGTTAGGATGGCTTGGGATGTCAGCTATGAAAACTTTATAAAGGATAGGACCAAGGATACTACCCTGAGGTACACCAGCATACTGACGGAATAGGGATGAATAAGCGCCGTTGTAATTAACTTGAAATAATCTGTCGGAGAGATAAGAACGGATAATGAGGAAGTATGTAGGGGGTAGGAATTCACAGATCTTGTATAGCAGTCCTGGGTGCTAGACTCGATCAAAAGCCTGTTCTACATCATGAAAGACTCCCGAGCAGTACATTCCACGCTCCAATGAAGACGAGACAACATCAACCACACGATGGCATTGCTGGATAGTGGAGTGTGATGCTCGGAAACCAAACTGGTGATCTGGGATTATGTGATTGGAATCAAGGATAGGGTACAGGCGTCTTAAGATGAGTTTCTCAAGGATTTTGCCCATGATAGGTAACAAAGCGATAGGACGGTAGGAGGATGGGTATTCAGGCGGCTTTTGAGGTTTGGGAATCATTTTGATTATCGATAATTTTCATTGGTCAGGAAAAGAAGTGGATCTGAGTACAGCATTGTAGATGTAGGTGAGGAATAGAACAGATTTTCGAGGAAGATGTTTTAGAATATGGGATGTAATTAGGTCATAACCGGGAGCTTTGCGGGCAGGTAACTTCTGAATGAGGTTGGATATTTCTGAAGGATGAAATGCTTTAGGAGGAAGGGTCATTTGAAGTTTAATTTTAATGTTTATTCGACTGTTTATTGGAGCCCCAAAGCTCAAATACGTATATCCAGATTGGTCTTATAACATTCATGTAGATCAGTCTTTTTTAATGCATTGGAAGTTCAGACCAATAGTCTAATGAGTGACGTAATAGCTGGAATCGATGTGCAGTT
>NW_027111649.1:4493-5466 GCF_000696795.3 Halyomorpha halys
CAGTGTTCAATAGTCAATAACTTCCATCTAATTTTCACGCCATTGCTCCAGCGCCTTCGAAATTCCGCGAACCATATTATTTAGTTTCAATAATTCAGAAGGCTGCTGCTAAGGAGAGTGATTTCCCCCACCTGGCCATTAGAGGTTTGAATCGTTTGGTGGACGCATCGCTGCTGTCTCTGAAGCCCACCGGACAAGCTGGAAGTTCCAACTGCTCAGAACGTCACCGGAAATCGCCCCGATTTCGCCTTCACAATAGACGCCAGTGTACGCCCAGCAGGCAAAAGTCTAGAAGTTCTTAGACTACCACGCCACTCATTTAATACATTGTAAAACCAAGAGTGATTTTTTTTGTTTTGATTTTCAATAACATTCATTCATGTCTATAATTATTCTTAATATCCTTTTTTCATTGTAAATTTTCTCTCTCTTCCTTCTCTTTTTTTTTACCTCCCTACACCATATAGACAGAATGAGCCAAATCCAGATAGTGCATAGGGGATCACCCAGATTTAACAGGCATGAACTTAAAGCAATAAGTTTAAGCAACAAAGTATTGGCAACTACAGGAGAGAAAGGTTTTTAAGTCAACTTTATTGATTAATATATGCGATTTTTTTTTGTCTGAATAAGGCAAGAAACAGGAACGCGACTCAGCGCTTAGTAAGAAATCAAGAATTAGGTCCATTCGCTCCCAATTGCACTCGCATCTGCCTGTGTGCCTCCAGCCTAAAGGTGTTCACAGGTTCTTTCAATAATAAAGCGTCAAATTCGTAAATATTGGAGGAGATTCTCTATGCTTAGTAGTCTCACACTAACTTCATAGTTCTCATCAGTACATTGAATAAAAAAATATTTTTTTATTCTATATTCTCTAAATGTATTTTAGATATAGATAATAGTTTGATTATTGTTAGAATATTTCTTGTATTAAAAAAATTGGATAACGTAATATTGAGCTGTCTCTTAAGAG
>NW_027111649.1:5516-6346 GCF_000696795.3 Halyomorpha halys
TTAGAGTCATATCATGCAACATCAATGAGTCTCAGACTGTGAACTAAAAACAAATTTTCTAAAATTTATCTTTAAAAAAAAGTGGATTCTAAGTAGTAAATCGGTACTATTGGGGCTCAATGTTAAAATTCGTGCCAATAACAACTCTATTAAAACATTTCTAAATAAAACTCCCTTGAAAATACAAAGTGACTAGATAGTAAAGTTAAGAGAATAAACAAATGAAAAATATATACAGTAAAGGTACATATGAAAGTAAAGGTACAGAGTGGAGATGGTGAGAAAGGGAGAGGAAAAGATTAAGCAAGGCTGTTTAAATTTGTGTGGTAAAGGAAATAGCGAGGCTTTAGAGACAGAGCGGTGATCTCGGCTGGGCAGGGGTTTAATGAACTGTCAGGAGTTTTGGCGGGGCCTTTGTACGAGGTTGACAGCCGCATTACTGCCTCTCATTTGTGTCCTCCCCATGGGCTCTCCTTCTGTTATTGGCCCATTCCAGATATTTCACATAATCATACCTTTTGTTTTTTTCTCAAAACATCTATACTTGGTCAAGGTAACTGAACTTAGTGATATAAATGATGAGGAATGGAGGAACAACATAAATACAGGTTAGTGGTCAGGAATAATAAAATTTATCATCATAGTATTTTTCTAAACAATTATCACCTGATCACTGCATAACCTTCGACTCTGTAGACCAGCTGTTTTATGTTTAACTAGGCTCTGCAATTTTCTAGAGATAGCTTTAAATCTCTTTTTCACTGCCTCGACGAAGAAGAATCACCTCCTATCACAATGTTGACAGTGTTCAATAGTCAATAACTTCCATC
>NW_027111649.1:9354-10055 GCF_000696795.3 Halyomorpha halys
AATTCCTAAAATATCAATATTCTATAATATTGAACTTTAAAAAAATCTATCTATATACCTATTATATATAAGATAAATAAATAGATAGCCTAGCTCCAATAAAACTAAAGAATGGTTAATATTTAATACAGTGTGATCCAAAATGTTCTACATCACAGGGGACACCCAGGGTGATTTATACTGTCATTCCTGAATCTGGTGTGTCCTCTCTCTCCACTACACAGCTTTTCTAGGGCTTATCGGCACATAATGGTGTTGGAACTGCCAGTGTCCACTAGGCACCTCACTCCTGCAATCTCTATTATAGGCAGACCACCGCTCATCTCCCCTTGTTTCCATCCTCCTGTCTCCTCTCTGTCCCCTTGACTACTTCGATTCCGTGGCTCCTCAGCTTCTTCTTCGGCCTCCGACGTTTCCATACGGTATCATACTGTAAGCTGATCGCCTCAGTCAGCTGACATCAAGGTAACAGGTACATATATACTTTCTTTTAATCTTGACTACAATAACTGTAATAGGGAAATTATAGGATAATGAAAAGCAACGTCCGATAAATACAAACCAAAAATGTAAAAACCATGAATAACAATTTATAATTGATTTTTTTTTGGAGAAGTTTGTCGGGGGGTGCGGTCAGCAAAGAACAACATAAATAAACAAAACTATATTTATTTATTTTATGCCGACGTTTCGACCTGAGT
>NW_027111649.1:10105-11614 GCF_000696795.3 Halyomorpha halys
TAATTGTTAAAATTTTGGAAAACTTTGAATATTTGCAACAGGAGAGAAGCCATGTTTCACTCACGCTATGGTCCCCTGATGCTGATTCGCTGAATTGGGTGAACCGGGGGTGTTATCATTATTTTTCTTTGTGAAATTAATAATATTTCTTTATCAGTCAAATGGAAAACTCTAATCTTTTACGTATGATTATAGGTAATTTTACGGTAATCATTCTGTGTTTCTGCCTAGGGAATTGTACAATACATAGATTTTTAAAGTCAATTTTAACATAAACAACTGTCAAAAAGACAGAACTAACCTATCTTTGGTATTCTGAAAATACTTCGTTTTCCGGAATAAAAAGAATAGAAGAAACTGAGAAGAAGTGGGATAGGGCACGTTGAGTATAAGCCTAGTTACGAGAATCGTAAGGAAATACGGAAATATTAGAAAATCGACGACTTCTTTGGCCCTATCCGTTTTCGTGACTCTCAACTAGTTTGGCCACTCAGGAGGGATCATTTATTTTTAAAAATATCTTTACATCACGATTAGAAACACACGAAAGTAGGACAAGTTATTATTTTTCTATTGCATTTTATTTATTAACTACCTCCAGAGGCGAATGTAATTATTTGTCTAAACAATCAGTCCAAGAAAGAGCAGCAAAGCAGTGTTTGCCAGAAAAACATTGTTATAAAGTGAGGGAAAAAAAGTATTTGAACACCCCGTTTTTCTTTATAAAATAGATTGAAATAATACAAACAAAACATTGAAGTTTACTCAATAGAAAGCAGAATTAAAACTTGTTAAATAATTGAATATATTCAAGTTAATGATTAGATAAAAAAAAATTAAAAATAACATAAACGCCAGGAAAAAAGTATTAATACAATTTGTTTGTTTGTATGTAAATGTAAAGGTTTGTTTGTTTACTCCCTATATTATAATTCTGTTCTTTCCTATCATCAGTCTACAATATTTCAATCGTGTAAGATCTAAATATTTTAAACTACTTAATAATGCTAAAAACTAGTGAACTGAATGCCACAACTCGCGAGACACTGAATTGATTGCGCAAACAACAAAAAGCGTATGGGTCACCATTTTTCTACAGTAAGGTACATTATTCTGAGATATGAAGAACGAACCTCAACTCCAAATAAGGTCGTAGCAGAAAACTAAATAATTTATCAGTGAGTAGAGGTGCCCCAGTTAATATGGTCGAATCAAATTCTGGGACGAACGGAGTACGAGAACGGTAAGGAAAGATCATTAAGGCAGGGTCCCGAGACAAAAAAACATAATTGGCACCACTGACCAATCTCAAAAATTGACTTTCTTTGGCTTGAGAATACATTAAGAAACTCCATGGGTTTCTGGGAAAATGTCCGGTAAGAAGGTTATATGAGAATTTTCCGCAGTAACCTCTTAACAAGTACAGCTAAAGTAGGAATACAATATTATTTAATTTTCCAGAAGAACAATGACCCGAAGCATACAGCCAATAAAACTAAAGAATGGTTA
>NW_027111650.1:0-660 GCF_000696795.3 Halyomorpha halys
GGAGACTAACTAGTTATTTCGTTAAAAAAAAAAAAAAATCATGGGGATTAACATTATCAAATAAGCAATATAAGATACTTTCCAAAAAGCTTAAAATAGTATATTAAATCAATAAATATTCTTAAGTTAAAATATGAAGAATATGTTAAAATGTCAAAGAAATAGTTGACCTGCTGTACCTGGGAAAGTTGGTACAATCTACCTAACGGTAAGGGTTAGGTGAACTACCTTCTAGTAATGCAGATAAGACTGGAAGGTCTAGACAGAGTCCCTGTAAACCATTTTTACGAGGGACTAAAGTGCACACTAGTTTAGGACCATAAACCTGTCATCTTGGAAATTTTACTAACAAATAGCAGGGGAAAATTATTTGGGCACTAACTTTGTGACAAGAGGGAGTGAAAAGGTTCTGTCGAAATGCAGAAAGGATACCTTGAAACTAAATCATTTTTAATACCGAATAAATTTGGTGCCGTGCTCGCATTATGTAATCTTCACTTACCAGCCTAATTTTCCAAAACAGCCTATAAGTTGACTAATAGACAGATCGACTAATTTAAAATTCATCAGTTTTTACAAAAGTAATTTTAATAATATTTTTGCATAATTTTCACATTTGTCTTGAGCAAAAGAAGGGCACAAATATAAAAATGTAACAGC
>NW_027111650.1:3030-4060 GCF_000696795.3 Halyomorpha halys
CTCATAATACAAGAGCCGGGGAGAAAAAAAAAGGCAGTTATTTCACCCCAAATTTTGATTACTTTAATGAAAAACATTTGAAATTAGTATTCGAATTTAATGTGTCTGTCAACTGGCATTAAAAAAAAAGTTTTTTCATTTGGAGCTCTATGTCTTTAAAACTACCAACAAGACTAGAAAACCTAAGAGGACATCATTTTAAGTAGAGTAAATTTACTAAAACATAATCTCTAATAGAGCTATTTACATTCAATAGTTCCCTAGATATAGATCTTTCAAAAGCAACTTCCCATAAAAGATGTACTAAAAAATCAGTAGGTAGTAAATTTATTATGAGAAACCTATATTTTGTGATATAGGTTTATCAAAATAAATCTAACATAAACAAAATTGAAAACAATTTTTGTTAACGCCATATTTGGAATAGCATTTAGTTAGTATTAGTGTCTATATCTCAAAAATTATTCGATGTAGTTGTCTATTAGCACTCAACATAAAGCTAGTTTAATGTACTATAAAGTAGCTTTTCAAGCTGATGACCTTTTCAAGGAATAGTACTTTTCATGATGTTCGACAAAAATTTTTTTTTATTTATTTAATGTAATTTACAACTGTACAAAATAATAAAATTAGTAAATATGTTGTATGTTTCATGTACACTTGAAAATCTTGGGAAGGAACCGCCCATTGGTGGTACTTCAAACATTAATTTAAATTAGAAGGTTCCTTCTTTTCAGACGCCTCGGAGGATTATCTGGGATTGTTAAGGATGAGGATGAGGAGGATGCAAAAATATTATTAAAATTACTTTTCTAAAAACTGATGAAATTTAAATTAGTCGATCTGTGAACTTATAGACTATTATGGAAAATTAGTTCGGGAAACTATTGTCACAATTAATAATGTAGAAGTATCTCTTTTGAAACCAGCGAAAATTAATATCATCTCCAAGTAGGCTGCGAAGTGAAGATTACATAATGCGCGCACGGAACCAAATTTATTCGGTATTAAAAATGATTTAGTTTCAAGG
>NW_027111651.1:0-5988 GCF_000696795.3 Halyomorpha halys
TAATGTTAGTTACCACTATAAACAAAATAAATATAATAATCAATTTATTAACTCATTAATCCAATGTGTAAATAACGCAATTTATATAAATTTACGTCAAACTTTTAATTTTATTCAATTAATCTATACACATCTCTAAATCCATCAATTGCAAAGCATTCCCGTATATGAGTGATAATAGACATCTGTATGTGTAATGGTTTTTGAGATATAGATTTTTCAAAATAAATTCACTAACTGCTGATCTTTCAGTATGTTCCATACAATATTTTTATGAAATGTTGCTTTTTAAAAAGCTATATCTCGGGAACTATTCAACATAAATAGCTCTACTTTAAATTATGCTCTCTTACATTTTCTATTGTTGTTGGTAGTAGTAAAGATATAGAAATCCGAATAAAAAAATTAATTATGTTTAAGGTTTTGAACAGCCACCATTTTTTATTCCCCCTACCTATACTTGGCAGACTCATCAATTTTGACTAGTAATTATACCTAGTATTTAATTAAGTAATAAAAAATGGGGTTGAAATAACTGCCTTTTTCTCCTCTTTGGCTTTTGTAATAATAAGGACGATATATTTTTATGGTCACCCTTGGACGATCTCTTCATGTTTCCTATTGTATCACGTATATCTTTTACTTTACCACAATTCTCATTATTTTATTTTATATCTTCGGTTCTAATCTGCTTAATGAGAACCCGTTTGCCCTTTGTACAATTTATAGAGCTCTTCACCACTCCCAAGTTTCATATTGATTGGTTGATGAGTCGTGTTGTAATTATTTATATATTTGTACCATATGTTTTTGTCATATGATGTTATTTACCACTATAATCAAAATAAATATAATAATTAATTTATTAATTCAATGTCTAGATAACGAAATATACAAATGTACGTCAAACTTTCAATTTTAATCAGTTAATCTACATGCTTCTATAAATCCATCAACTGCAAAGCATTCCCGTGTCAGCTAGTTTCTAAAAATTCTCAGATTTGTAAAATTATATTAATATTTATTTAGTATCATTTACTAACTTTTTAGGTTCTTGTTGTACTCTTTGGTTTCAAGTTTGTTAACTGTGATTTTTATCTTTTATGATTGTCTTATTTTATATCTTTATATTTTATATAGGTTATAATCTAACCGAGGTGTAGATTGGTTGAGTCGTGTTGAAGTTATTTTTATTTTTTTTACAAAATATCTTTATTATATAATGTTATTTACCATTATAAATTAAATAGGCATAATAAGCATTTAATTTAATTATTAATCCAATGAGTAAGTAACTAAATATATTAATTTCTTTTAAACTTTCAATTAATCTATCTAAATCTATACAAATTCTCAGTCTTACAATATTATATTTATGTTCTTTTAGTATTATTTGTTATCTTCTGAATTTCTTGTAATCTTTGGTTTAACTTTTTTTTCACCATCATATGATTGTTATCACTGTTTTTTTCCCTGGCCTGATGAAGAACTGAAATTCAGCCCGGAACGTCAATTAATATAAGTTTTACATATTTGTAATTATTATTACTGACTGCATCTCTGAACATTTTTTCCTCAAAAATTTCCATAAAAGTATTCTGGAAATTTCTATCCGTCATTTCATTTCAAAATGGTTGCCGATGATTGGATGTTAAATATGCCCTTATGTCGGCCCTTTATAGGCCTCAGTGGTTCTAAAAACATAGTCAATCTAAAAATGGCCAATAATAAAACGTGTTATGGTTATGGTTATCACCAACCTAGCAAACCAACATTTTCTATTCAAATCTGCAAAATTGCAATAACTACTAAAAGAAAAGTATCGACCACAATTAATCCCGTTAATAGTCGACGAACTTTTAAAGGTATTATGCAATAATGGCAAATTCGGCGGTGGAGGGGGGCGACAAAGTTTGACAGAGCGCTCTACCGCCATCTCCCGCCACCACCAGCTTAGTATCAGTTATGTAACGTTCGGAGTAGGGTAGGTCCAGTCCTCGCTTAGCGGTCGATTTAGCGATGGAGAGTTCTTACGATGAAGATCTCAATGACAACGTATTTTTTCAGACGCTACGTACCGATTATGCAGAATTGTTCGAAAAAGCCACCGTTGAAGGTTGGATAATATGCGTTCCTAGGGCTGGTTCTATGCCTAAATTCGCTTTGTCATATAACGAATTCTTCAGTCATATATTAATTCCCAGTTTTGAACTGCCTGAAACACATTTCAGATCTTTGAACGATAAAGATGTACGAATTAATAATAGAGTTATATCTGTAGAAACTTCTGATTTTGCACTGCCATTTAGCATTCATATACTGTTCGAAGAGACTTTTTATACTGAAGACATGCTTAAATATAAAGTTTTATGTATTGAGACACCCATGTGTCTTTCTCCGGATTGCTACAAAGCAGAATCAGGTATTATAAATGTTAACACCCTGCGTGACTGTGTCGATTTGCTTTGGACTGAAAGCAGTAAAGAGGTTTTGGAAAAGATGGATGAACACATAAGCACTTTCCTCTCTACAAATGAAGATTTGGAAATTGAACCTCTTCAAAATCAGAAAGATCTTGTCGGAGAGCTTTATACTCAGTGCTTGCAAACCGCATTGAAGGATACGAGATTGAGGGACAAGACAGCAGTCAATAGGTACTTATTGGATAATGTTAAAGTAAGTGTAGAATCATATGTTCTTCATGGAGTGTATAAGAAACTTATTAAAGGAATCACTAGGTGCACTGCTGCAGAAGATGCTAGTTTTAACAAAATTGTCAGGAACTTAGCGGACATTCAACTTCGAGACCTAGATATAAATCAAGAGTTTCAAGATGTTATTCCTAAGGCACGTACAGAGCTTGTAAAAGTAGAAGGTTATAGCACAGTTCTAGGTAAAGTTGGGTGTATTAAAAGAACAGTTTCTGCAATTTCTAATCTAACTTTGTCAAATAATAAGTCCAATGTTGTAGCTACAGACGAGCTTATACCATTGTTAGTTTTCTTAGTTTTAAAAACTGGTTTACCGAATTGGCTTGCACACTTGACTTATATTAAAGAATTTAGCTTTTCTTCGAATGATTCACATTCTAATCAACATAGCTATTTAGTTACATCACTTGAGGCTGTAATAGAACACATTCGAAGTGGAATTGTGATAGGGCCTTCTGAACCTGAGAGCCAAATAGACTATGATTTGGAGGATAACGATGAAGAAGACATACTGAAAATGAAAAAGAGTTTAGGTATGACCCCATTGTCAAAGCTTTTTGAACTTGCTAAAACAGGTGATCACGAACATTTAGAGCTTGTATTGAACAAAGAAACTCATAAATTTGGTAGCTTGGACAATTTAAACCTTTGCCATCCATTGTGTTCTTGTGACAACTGTGAGCGTAAAATGAGTATTTATCTTTGTAACATGGCTCCAACTGTGAACTCTTGCGATGATAGAGGTCTTACAATCCTTCATATTGCTGCGATTTATGGCCAGCCTAAAGTTGTCGATGTGATTTTAAAGTATGAACCTAATATTAACAAATCTGATTATAAAGGTGCTACTCCTTTACATTATGCTTCGGCTCGAGGTCATCAGAACATTATTCTGTTATTGCTTCAATCTGGCGCTCGAATCGACCAACCTGATAACGAAGGTAACCTCCCTCTCCACTTAGCAGCTAATAATGGTCATGAAAACTGTGTTAAAGCCTTGTTATGTTATGCAGAATATATGAATTTGAAATTTGATATTAATTTTTCTAATAACCAAGGTGACACTGCATTGCACAATGCCGCTAGATGGGGATATGAAACTATTGTGTTTTTGTTACTAGAAAATGGGGCGATGGCTACGATTGAAAATAAACGTAAGTTAACACCCATTGACAACGCCCATAATATGGACATATCTTCACTGTTGGGAGTATCCATCATAAAAAAACTCAACATATCTAGTCCCAGTGAAAAAAGAACTAATGACGTTGTAGTTGCTGTAGCATCAAAAACACATCTTGATTTTGTCGATAATAATATTGATAATGATGTTCTGAGAAAGCAAGAATATCAGGGAATTATTCCTAATTCAACAAATGAGATAAAAAAAGTAGAGCGAGCTTTGCGAGCGATCACTTATGGAGATATAAGGTTAGCATGCTTCTTTTTAGGACTTGAACTAAATTCGCATAAAACAGCTGACAAATCTTGCCATCCCCTTTGCTCATGTAGAAACTCAGTCGACAATGACAGTCCCTTTGGTGATGGTAAAGTGGACCAACCTCTGAACATCAATGTATGCGATTCTGATGGAATGACTCCTCTTCATGTTGCTTGCCTTTATGGAAGAAATGAACTGGTTTCTCTTCTCTTAGAAGCTGGTGCGTTCATCAATGTTCAAACTAGACAGGCCAAAATGACACCGCTACATCTAGCCTGTCAGAAAAAACATTTTTATGCCGTAGAATCACTTTTATCAACCAAAAAATGTGACATTAACTTACTAGATGTTCAGGGAAATACAGCGTTACATTATGCTTGTCAAACATCGAATCTGAATATTGTCAAAAAAATACTCGAGTACAGACCAAATGTGAATTGTAGAAACAATAGAAATAAAACTCCTTTAGAAGTGGCCAAAGATTCTGTTTCCGTTTCAATTGTTAGCACACTTTCAGATTACCTTAGGAAATCTGCTTAATATTTTGTATTTTTTAAAAGTAAATTTTATTGGCTGTGATAACAATGTACCTTTCAAACTTTATTTAGATGTATATATTTTTTATTAATGTGATCTTCCTTAAATAGTATATATGCTACTAGAAGTTTTGTTAGACATTTTTTAGTATTTTTGTAACTATAACTACTTCATGAAATACTGCTTTTTAGAAGTATTTTTGTATTATTTTTTTATGTTATTTATGTAGGAAGTTTTTACAAAACTTCCTAAATCAATTTTTAAAATTACTCACCTTATCTTGTGAATTTGTTGTGATTTAAAAAAAAAAAATTAATTGTATTAATTTTGCATTTAAATCTTTTTTTCCTCTCTCCTATTATTTTAGATTGCATAATTGGATGAAACTTACTAGTTTAACTTAAAAAAAAATAAATTTTGTAAATATTAGCAATTATTTTTTTGTTTTATAATAAAAAAGGGTTGTAAGAAGAATAAAAGTTTTTTTATTCTTCTTATCTTGTTAAAAGAGTACTACACGAGATAAAAAAAGGTAACAAAAACTTCATTAAAGTGTGGAATAGAGTTAATTATTGACGACATTTTTTAAAAATGGAATCTTTTCACTTCATTTTTCTAAAACCACTAAGGTAAAAGAAAACTCAGAAATCAAAATTTTCATTAATTTACAAAAAGTAACAGAGAAATCGTAAAAAGAAATTTATTTTTTCTTCAAAAATCAATATGATCCAAATTCAACTTAATTACTTATGTTTAGAATCATTGAAAAAAATATATACTACATTAAAATTGATAGCTAAGTATCTCAATATTTAATTAAATGAAGTTTAATATTTTAGTTGACTTATGTTCAACAAATTCTTTCAATCAGTTGAAGTCAGTAGAGCAGTAAGTATTTTTATATTTCTTTTAAACCGTTGTATCTAAATTGACTTGTTTTTTTAATCTGTTTAGTTTAAAAAAAGTCTTTTGTTTTTCTTTAGTATTTTCTCTAGAATAAAAATTTAACCAATCTTTTTATTTAACACGTTGATGAGTTATCTCATAGTTCCTGTTATTGCCTTTGACGCCAACCTATGAGATAACTCGTACTTTGCTTAACTAACCAAACTTAAATTGGCTTCCTAGATTGAAATCTTGAAAAGTACTGTAGCAGTCAACGTGTTAAGTAAAAATATTTTTTTAAATGTATGCATTCATCCAAAAACATTTAAATTAAAGTGAGTTTAATTGATGGGGGATTGGCTTTTATCTGGGACTGAAACAAACTTAATTTTATTATATTAAAAAAAAATAATA
>NW_027111652.1:0-422 GCF_000696795.3 Halyomorpha halys
ATGATTTCCCCTCAGGGAGTTCTTCTCCTTAGAATTACAAAATACATAGTAGATTAATGAATTCCTATCCTGTTGGTGGAAATGCATATTATTTCGCTCCTCCATCCTAAACCTTTCCTTCTTTTCGCAAGGACCTAAGGCTAGTTCCCGCCATCTCCTTCACGACCGATAGGTTGGTTCCCTACAGAGTAAAGTTTCCTTCCTCTTAAGAACAATGGCTAGTTCCCGTAGGACTTGTCATCCCCTTCACGACCGATAGGCTTAGTAGTTTCCATTCTGCGAGGATATACAACTTGTTCCAGTAAGACTCATCCTGCCAATTCATCTCCTAACCAAGTAATAAACCTACTTGAATACATATTCTCGATGTCTTCTGGTATGGAGTACCTCACTTATCCACTTGAAGTCAGAACTAATTAATT
>NW_027111652.1:2870-3453 GCF_000696795.3 Halyomorpha halys
GATTTCCCCGCGAAGGTTATAGGCTGTTCCGATTTTTGAGGTAAAAAAAAAGTTTTTAACAAAATTAAGCATTTTTTTTTTTTTAGCTCAGAAAGTATACATTTTCTGATCATCATTATAGGCCAAACAGTTCTTATCTTTCTGAGAATAAGAAAAAAATACTAATGATTTTATTAAATGATTTTTATTCACTAAAACGCTGGAAAGATGATTGTCTCTTCTTTTAACCAACATTAACATGACTTTTATATAGTATATTATATGACAATATCATAAATTATCTAATTTTCTAAAAGAATAAGAAAAAAAAAAATTGGACCAGTATTAACGATTATACTGGGAAGTTAGTTGTTACCATAGTTACCGTTTTATCACTTCATCTATAAATTAATTAACATGAATGTTTCAAAATAGTGTTTAATTAATGTATATTTACCCTCAAATGTAGCAAAGTGAAGCATTGCCAGTTCTACTAGTAATTAAATAAAATGTTATTATATTTTTGTAAAATAAATATCATCATTGATAAAATTTTTTTTAAATTTATTTATTTAATGTAATTTACAACTGTACAAACTAATAC
>NW_027111652.1:4838-5705 GCF_000696795.3 Halyomorpha halys
TCAATTCTGCCTTTGCCTTAAATATACTATCATCTAGGATTTATGAGATTGTAATAGATACAGCACATTCAATAAAATTATAATAAGTAAAACAGTGGATAATAATAAAATATATGAAAAGATGGTTGGTTGTGCGATCAGGGAATAACACAAATAAGTTATAAAAAAACTTATTTAATAGTGCCAACGTTTCGGCCGGAATTCCCAGCCTTCGTCAGGGCTAAGAACAATGAAAAGATAACAACCTTACTCGTAATTTATTTATAATGAGGTGAAAATAGTTAACCACAAGTTTTACCAAAGATTCCACGCTAGAATCCCTGATGACCTGAAACTCAGGTCGAATCGTCGGCATAAATAAATATATATTTTTTTATTTATGTTTCTTTACTGACCGGACCCCCCTCCCCCATCCATTTTCTCCAAACAGTAATTTATTTATAAGTAATAAATAAATGAGTTTTTACCTTATTTGTGTTATTCTCTGACCGCACCCCCAACCATCTTGTCCTCATATATATTATCTACGGTCAACTATTTTCTCACTATTAAGAAGATAAAATAAATTAACTAAGGTATATTTTTAACAAAAGCATATTAACCCGTAACCTTTTAATAACTTTGTTGTAGCTGTGATATTATAAATAATATATCCTTGAGAGTGGCCAGAATGGCCGAAACGTTGGAGTTAAAGGAGAATAAGCATGTTGAGGCTAAGTGGATATTTTTTATTATAATTTTTTTTAAAGGTGAAAATTCCAACTTGATTTGTAGACTTCGGTTGAGAGAAATATAGATCTCTTCCTCCAAGTAAAAATAAAAAAAATTATGTGGATAAACGAAAATTCAGAACAGAAGGAAGTAACA
>NW_027111652.1:6737-7087 GCF_000696795.3 Halyomorpha halys
TTAATGAAAACTACGTATAATTAGAAGTTATTAGTTTGGTTATTTATTTATTTTATTTTTGGTATGAATGTGTTTATTTATTACTATTAATCATAACCCAAGGTTGTGGAGGATTTTAATATTTAAAAAAACAAAAAAAGAGGTAGCTATTAAAATAAATGAGTCCACCAAGTATTGTTATGGGGAATAAAAAATTGCAACTGATTCGAAACGTTAAAATAAAGTATTTTTTTCATTTTGACCTCCACATCATTAAAACTACCAACACTAGAAAACCGAATACAACATCATTTAAAGTTGAATATATTTGCTAAAATAAGAACGAGTAGAGCTGTTCACATTGAATAATC
>NW_027111652.1:9435-10332 GCF_000696795.3 Halyomorpha halys
AAATAAAGTTGTAAATTGCAATAAATACAATAAAACAAATTAGGTAATATCAAACATAAAAATGTTTTTAAAAAGTTGTTAATTTATTGTGTAATAGAATAATGTAATTAAAAAGTTCAGAAAACCTGAATATGGGTGGGTCAAGACCGCACTATACAAATCAATATTAATAACTTCTCAGCGAACTCGAAGGTTCGATGCCAACAATCGCTGGCAACACACATCTACCCAATGCTAGTATATCAGTCTTTATGTAATCTTCTCATCTACTTTTAGTTGTACCCCTCGGATGTTTAAACGTCTGTTCAGTGTATATTAACATTATTGGGACCGTATCTTATTTCTGAAAAGAAAAATCAATAAAAATGTTTTTTTTAAATAGCTCCAGAGGAAGTATTTAAACCTAAAAAAAATACAAGTAATAATTATTACATTTTAATTTGGGTATTTGGCCCATGAGGGACTTACTTCTGATAACACTATAATACTATAACTATAACACTATAATACTATAAGTATAATATAATCCCTTACTACTGAGGCCAGGCAGGCGTATTCCTGAAACAGTCCAAGTTGTGAGATCTGTATTCATTTATCAACTCTAAATCACACCTTAATCTCCTCTGAGATTAAGTTCCTCTCACCTTAAGTTCCGCCCCAGTTCTTCTCACATATAACAAGCACTGACTTCTCTATCATATCACTGTTATATATGATGTGTAGATATGATGTTATGTATAACATAGTGGCAGGAATATGGATTTATTATTTCAACTACATGTACATATCATAATTAGTAAGCACATCTGGCTAACTAATACCAATGCTGAAATATATAACAAAAGGAGTGGCTGAAATGATTACTTCTTTATTACGGGGGTTATCTACAGTTTATCA
>NW_027111652.1:12686-13974 GCF_000696795.3 Halyomorpha halys
TCTAATGATTTGAAGCAAAGCTCTATTTTATCATTTGTTATTATAATGATAAAATATTAAAAATTGAAGGAATTTCATCATAATTAGAATAGGAATTTTTTTTTATGCCTTATTTATGGGTTAAAAATGATGGTAAATAGTTTTGACAAGTTGTATACAACTTTCCAAGTAAAAGTTTCAAACTTTGGAAAAGTTCTAAGTGCTGCTGTGGAGAAAAAAAAACATTGTTGGAGGGAAAGCGATTTAAAAAGTTAGCAAAAAAAAAAAAGAAACTGAACCGGACCCAATTGGAGCCCCGAGATAGGAGAGCAGTCACTGGTCTAGGATTATCCTCTGCAAGTCCTTATAGCTCGGCTAAGCTCTGTGGCTAGTCAGGCTTCATATCTACTTCTTCTATTGCATCTCATATCATAAGGACTTTATTTTAGAACTCAATTTAGTTAGTCCAAGTAGGCCAGGAAATCCTTTGCTATTGCTATATTTGAACATGTATAAAAATTAATTGAACCTTTGATATATAGATGACGTGATAAGATGGTAACTATAGTAACATAAAAGCTACCAACTAACTTCTCTGTATAATCGTTAATACCGGTCCGATTTAGTTGATTTGTTCTTATCCTTTTAGACAAGTCGATTATCTATGATGTTGCCATATAATATAGCACATAAAAATTGTGTTAATGTAGGTTAAAAGAAGCGACAATAAACTTTCCAAAGGTTATATTAGCTTAGGAATTGGATAAATGGAGAGGAATTATTTCAACAATAGTCAGAGAAAGAAGAAAACATCCTCCGAATAAATAAAGGTGAAAAATTTCTAATGGATATTTGAGGGGTATATTGGGTGAATATTTGAGAAGTATATCGTGTGGATATTTGAGTGGTATATTGGTATATTGGGTGGATATTTGAGGGGTATATTGGTATATTGGGTGGATATTTGAGGGGCATATTGGGTGGATATTTGAGAAGTATATCGTGTGGATATTTGAGGGGTATATTGGTATATTGTGTGGATATTTGATGGGTATATTGGGTGAATGTTTGAGGGGTATATTGGATGGATGTTTGAGGGGTATATTGGGTGGATATTTGAGGGGTATATTGGATAGATATTTGATGGGTATATTGGGTGGATGTTTGAGGGGTATATTGGGTGGTTGTTTGAAAGGTATATTGAGTGGATATTTGGGAAGTATACTGGGTGGATATTTGAGGGGTATATTGGTATATTGGATGGATGTTTGAGGGGTATGTTGGGTGGATGTTTGAGGGGTATATTGGG
>NW_027111653.1:0-258 GCF_000696795.3 Halyomorpha halys
TTTCAGGAAAAACAAAAATCAACATAATACAGGTGATTGAGTTTTGAAACAACTATTGTATGATCACTATTTTCTGATTGTGGAAAAGATGGTCTGGGGAGGAGGGAGTGCGGTTAGCAAAAAAACAAAAAATATTTATTTCTACTTAACTATACTGAGTCTAGCCACAACCTTTGCCTGAAGTCTCTGATGAAGACCTGAAAGTCAGGGCGAAACGTCGGCTCAAATAAATAGTTTTTGTTTATTTGCTGACCGTTT
>NW_027111653.1:2297-2621 GCF_000696795.3 Halyomorpha halys
TAAAATATATACAAACAAAAGAATAGACAAGATGAACATAATCAAACTATCTGTATGAAAAATAAATAAATAAAATAACTTAATGATAAAATAATATATACAATATTTACACAATCGACTTGAGGATCCCAGAGCCTACTCTATCCCCCACGTGTGAGGGGTAGAGCAGAGCTCAAAAGATCCCAGCGCATCCCTCTCGCTGCATTACTGGTAATGAGCCAGTGGAGGATGAGCAAGTGCGCTAAAGATAACCAAGTTTAATTATACATTATTTATTGCCATCTACGTATCTTCCTTCCTCACAATCAAATGCAGCACATGAAA
>NW_027111653.1:6541-7333 GCF_000696795.3 Halyomorpha halys
TGTTAGGAGGACTCTTTAGGGACTTGGTTTAAATACAACAAATCTTTATTTCTGTTTATATGCTCACCATTACACCATTTATATTTATAAATAATCGACCGTATAATTTCAAGTTATGAGGATGATGGTTAGGGTTGCGGTCAAAAGAGAAACAAAAGTCGTTAACAACTATTCCCGACGTTTCGCCCCACTCTGTTGAGCTTCATCAGGGCTGTTGGAGTTGATTGCTTTAAAGATTCTTCTACGATTAGAGATAATAATTTCGAAGTCTCTAAAGCTATCAACTTGAACAGCCTTGATGAAGCTTTACCAAGTTAGGCGAAACGTCGGAAAATATAGTTGTTAACTATATTTGTTTCTCTTTTGACCTCAACCATGATCATCTTCCTCATTATTTATATTAATATTTGTATCAGCTAAAAATTTTTCCAGAGGAGGGTACGAAAAAAAATTCTGTATATATTACTACTAGCTCTGGAACAAGATCCGATTAGACGAGCTCCTAGGGGTAACTGACCATCTTATTTTCAGACGCCTAGGAGGATTATTAAGTAATGAAGGAGAAGCCAGGTTAGAAACAAGTAGATTTGGGTGGTTGAGAAATTTATTATGGAAGAAACGGTATCTGGTTCTGGCCAAATCGGCAACATATGTAACATTGAGGATGGATGACTTGATTTGTGACAAAGTAAGGAGCATTAAGGATTTTGGACTGTAAGGATTGGATTCTGGAGGAATTTGATGGTTTAGTGTAGCCCCAAAGCTCAACTCCTTATGTCCAGATAGGCCTTA
>NW_027111653.1:10626-11328 GCF_000696795.3 Halyomorpha halys
GGATTCATGTTTTCAAAATATAAATGGAAGATGCGGTCAAAGGAACTCATATTTATGTATTTATTTAAGTGTTTCGACCACTAGGGTCATTTGAACTGAATTAAATTACAAAGTTAGTACATTACTATTGACATATTTACAAAGTTACAAAGTGAGAAAGTTAAAAATTAACAATTACTGTTACAAGTTACATTACAATTTACAAATTAACAATTACAATTACTATTACTATTTCAAGTTACATTACATTACAATTTACAAATTTACAATTACAATTACAATTAGTTAGACTATATGTGATCATAAATATTAATGATTTTTAGAAAGTGAAAATGTTTTGTTATTGTTGTGGGATCTTCGCTCAACATCTCCTGTAAATCTGAAGAGAACCGATCTGGTTCGTGAGCTATACAATCAGTGAGAATATGCCTAACGGTGAGATCGTTTCCGCAGTAGCGACACGTCGGTGCATTTTCTTTGTTCGTGAGATGACCGTGGGTGAGTCGAGTATGGCCTATCCGAAGACGGGTTAATACTACATCTTCTCTCCGTAGCAGATTCAAGTTAGGAACTGATATAATAATTAAACTATTTAATGCGAGCCAAGGTTTCGTCCCACTTTGTAGGGCCGCGTCAGGGCTTAAAATGATACAAACAACTACATCATTAATTTCTTCCTTTTACTAATCGAATCCAGTTTAG
>NW_027111654.1:0-575 GCF_000696795.3 Halyomorpha halys
CATATATTACATTAATATATGAATACATTTCAATATAACAACGTGTACGGGGAACCCCTAATCGGGCATAGAAACCCCGAGCCCCGTACACGGCAATTAGGCGCGGAAGATGGGCCCGGAGAGCTCCTGAACACACAGAGATGGCTCACGGCTTCAGTGAAAGAGAAAATAATTACCTCCCATAGCCGGATTCGGAGTCGAGTCCTTGGAGTTAGTAGCAGAGACCTTTACAAATGAGCTACCCTCCCCATAGGTTTGTATAAACATAATTTGATTTATTTCACTACTTCCAAAACAATATTAGGCAATAAAAGGATAACAATTACTTTATCGGCTATCAAGCTTACCATAGAGAAACGAGGTTCTATGAGCTCTTGTAACAACATATAATGTTAAAAACAAATTTAGATGACATATATCTTACGTTTGAAGTTTCAGGTAAGCAATTGTTTATATATCAATATTATATACATTTATGTGACAGCAAGGTAAATCCATTATTTTCATATGGGCTCCAAGCCACATTGGCATTGTTGGTAACGAGCTCGCAGACAAAGCTGCCAAAGAGGCACTCA
>NW_027111654.1:1070-18986 GCF_000696795.3 Halyomorpha halys
ATTTATTTATTTATTTTATTATTTTTTTTTACTTTTATCATCCCATAGGCGTTGATGACCAGAGGGTTTTACGCCTTTAAGCAACAATCAACAACAACAACAACATGTATGTGACAAATAATTCTGATCCATGGTAGATAATGTTTAGCTTTTACAATTCTTTGACTTTTGGTGACTTTTCATAAAATTTCCTGATTTCACTTTTACATTGCCAGGTCTACTAGTATTTACGAGTTTGACAGATTTATTGATATTTAACATACAAATCATATTTCTAAGGACAGGACTGATGAGAGATCATTTTGAGATTAAATTTTTTTTTATTTTAACACCTATCCTTAGATCACGCTATAATGTCGACAGTATTCCAAGAGAGAACATTGACATCATCATATTGTCATTTGCGTGGGCTGAAGAAACGGTGACCATCAGATGTGATGGTGCACCCACTTCGCGGGATATCCTACCAGTCATGTTATGATGCTAATGAGGGAACCAGTCTCATACAAGGAATTTTACAGGTCCATGTATAATGCATGTTCTGATCTGAGAATAAATAAAATAAAGCATTTTAAACAGTGGAATCTGATGATTATAAAAGTTTTAACCATAATGAGACTTGTAATGACTCTGGTAACATTAATGTTAATTATAAGAATTATAAACGTCTGAATATTCTATAGCTTACTAGGTTTAGTGTTGCATGTTGAGATTAACTGCATTTTATTTCTTAACTTGGGAGTAAGAGGAATTTATTTTGTTGATATAAGGTATTATTAAGCTAAAGGCATACTTGTTGCATATGCGATAAGTGAAAGATGGGTTTAAATCTAGTCAAATGCACAAAAAAGAATCTAGTCGACAAGATATCAGGAAAGCTTCTTCAGTATGCTCATAAAATTCAATGGGTTGTTTTAAGAAGGTCTTTATCAAGTAGCAATGATAAGCATACATCATCATAAATATTAGCAATACAATATTCAATCCGCAGGATCAACAAACACCATAGATCATGGATTTACCATCCAACCATTCCCAAAAATTGGCATTATATGCTGTTCTCATAGATTTTGAATGCAGTTGAGAATGACTGAATGCAATTTTTGGCTTTTGAAATATAACAACATCGTCCTGTTTCCAATAAAAAGTTCTCAAAATCATTTAATTCAGGACAAGAGATAAATATGAATTTTTTAAAACTCATTTTCGTTTGTTATCAAATTAAACAATTAAGTATTCATTAAAAATGCTGCGTTCTTCATTTATGAGAACATTTTATTCAATAAAATCATTACTGAACAAGTTGAAAATGCATTTTTGGTTTCTAAGTACCGAAGGTAGAGGAACTTTGGATTTATGCAGAAAATTTAATAAATGTTTGTCCAGAGAATCGAAACTCTTCACTCGCATTTTACGTTAAAGACGTCAAAGAACATAATTCGTTCCGTGCCCGTATTCAAATCTGTTTGGAAATCAACCGTCAATCTTATTTAGTAGAAGTTTTTTCAGAAAATAACTAAAATATGCCAACATGTTTCGATATCCATTTCATCCATTCTTCACACAACTTTTTCTTACTAGGAAAAGAAGATAGTCCGGGTACATTCAAATAAAAACTAAAATAGTGATTAAACTGGGGAGGGGGAAAAATAAGAATATTAAATAAGAATATACAAAAGAAATGAAGTTAAAAGAATGAATACAATAAATATAATATTATGTAGAAAAGAAAATGTACAAAATAAATAGGGCTACACAGGCGTGTAAATTATATAATAGAGACATTAATAATAATAAAGTATTAAAAATGTAAGTATATTAAAGTTGAAAGTAACTTATGAATATAAATTAAAAAGAAGATACATAAATACAAAAGAAAAAGAATGGAGAGTAAAATATAAAGTAATAAAATTAAGTAGGGGGGTGAGAATTAAAAAAGTAAAAATCAAGTAAAAGAAATAAGAAATAATGTGGGCTTCTGAAAGGCAGAACGGAGAGAAAAGAAGAATTATAGAGATTTTATTAGGTTTATGATGTGTCGTTATGTCAGATAGATGCAGTATTTATCAATTTTACGATTGACGAAATTCACTATTAAATTTATGCGAATGAATTCCGAGACTAGGCGTTTTTTATGGTTGGGAAAAGTAGGAAGATTTGAAGTATTATCGAAGTAAAAAGATAATTGAGGTTTAAAACGTGTTCTGACAATTAAGAGGCAAAAGGATTACAGTGGTGATAGAACTTTTTCTTACATTTGCGCAAACGTGTTTATCTTGATACAACTATATTTCAAAAATGGCAAGAGCTAATTGTCTAGAAATGGAAAGAATGTTGAGGATTAGTACAGACATGGCCAGAAATGGTAAAAAGTTCCATCAACTACTTTCGCTTACACATGTGATAAACTCTTTTCTGTATACACCTATGTTTCTACATACATATTTCTACTATATTTCTACATAGACTCGTCCCGTATTGTACAAGAGCCCAAGAGAAGAAAGAAGGCAGTTATTTTACCCCAATTTTTAATTACTTAAGCTCTATATCTTTACAACTACCAACAACAATAGAAAATCTAAGAGAGTATCATTTAAAGCAGAGTAAATTTTCTAAATTGTAAGCCCTGATAGAGCTATTTGCGTTCAATAGTTCACAAGATAAAGCTTTTTAAAAAGCAACATTTCATAAAAATATTGTATGGAACTGAAAGATCAGTAGTTAGTGAATTTATTTTGAAAATTCTATATGTCAAAAACCATTTGACGTACAGAAGTCTATTACCACTCAAATTAAAGCTAATTTAATGAGTTATAATGTTGTTTGTACTGTTTATCTTTATAGCAGTAGTAGTATTCATGAAATTTGCTAAAATAAATTGATTTATATTTGTTCAGACAAATTTCCATGTGACAAATTTGTATTCAAATGCGAACATCATAAAAACTACTACCTCTACGAAGATACGTGTCATAACCTACTTTGGAGTCTGTTAAATTATCTTTATTTTAGGTGCTAGCAGACGTATGTACGTCTTATTGTTCTAGAGATATATTTTTCAAAAATCAAACACATTATCCGAATAACTAGAAATTAAAATTTTGTGAATTTATTTGACAAATATCATAAAAACTACAACTCCAACAAAGATAAACGTTATAAACTATTTTATAGCATATTTAACTAGCTTTAGTTTGAGTGCCAGACATTTGTACGTCCAATGGTTTCTGAAATAAAGTTTTTCATAAATCGAACTTATTGTCCGAACAACTATAAATCAATTTATTTTAGCAAATATCATGAAAACTACTATTCCTGCGAAGGTAAAGGTCATAAACTACTTTATAGTACAATTCCTTAGCTTTAATCTGAGGGTAATTGGCATTTGTACGTTGAATGGCTATAGAGATATAGATTTCTCATAATGAATTAACTAACTACTAATCTTTCAAGACATTTTTATGAAATGTTGCTTTTTAAAAGGCTATATCTCGAGAACTATTGGACCTAAATAGCTCTATTAGGGCTAACATTTCAGAAAATCTACTCTTCTTTAAATGACGTTCTTTTTAGATTTTCTAGTGTTGTTGGTAGTTTTTGAGATATAGAGCTCTGAATCAATAATTAATGCTTTTCTAAGGTTTTGAAACAACCGCTATTTTTTATTTTCCCTATCTATACTTGGCAGACTCTAGTAGCAGAGTTTTGACTAGTAATTATACATAGTTTTAATTAAAGTAATCAAAAATTGAGGTGAGATATCTGCCTTTTTTTCCCCGGCTCTTGTAATAGTAGATTTATCGGTATTTTAATTCGAATTTTTGACTTATCTTATTCCATATTTTTTTTCACATCCTTTTTGTGTAAAATTATACAATTCCTTGTATTATTACCTCTGCTACAAATGAATTTAATTCCCCATCAAACCAACGAGGCGAGCAGTCGTCACAATAGAACTCATGAAACGCAACAACACTTCTCAGCTTTGATAATAGGTTGACCTCTCCCTACCATTTACCAAGACTGTGACGACCATACATAAAATCAAGAAATTATATATATCTTATGATTACAATTTCCTACTCAAATTTTAAATCGTAACTATCCGTTACTGATAGTAATGATATACAAGTGATATAATAATTAAATTGAGTTGAATGGATGGTGATAAACCTGTATTGAGAGAAGAATCTATTGTTTCAGAGCTTTTTCAAGCGGAAAGCTCATAACTTTGATTCAGTTTATCTTCATACAATTACACAGTAGGAACTGAATGAATCAGTTGTGCTAACTTCGAACAGAAAACACAGATGTTCGCTTTTAGCTTACGTAACCCTTTATGATTATGAATGAACTCACTAATTTTCTAATGTATTCATGAGAAATTATTCGGTAAAGTGTTCAGCATGAACAAGCTACGAACAATATTATTTTAAAACTCATTAGACCAACATATTCTTTTCAGTACCTAAAATTACAATGATCGGTATAATTAAGGGTGTCAGTTATTTTCTTAATTTAAAAAAAATCTTATTATGATTTATTTGTAATTTTATTTTTTATGATACAATTAAAATCAACTTTGGTGAGCTGTAGACAAAAGAAATCTGGGTTGAATTGAAATTTTTTTTTTTGCAAAATATAAAATCTGAGTTTTAAGAAATATTTAAACTTCGATTTAGAATTTTTTTTTATATAATGAATCATTTTGGAAGAATCATTTTTTTTTAAATGGGGAATAACTTCATAGCTTCAATAACAAAGAAAATTTCATAGAGATTGGTGGACACTGCACTTCAGAGTAGAGGATGACTAACTCGCGACCTAATGTTGGTGTATAACGGTACGGACATCTGACAGCTCCTGGAATTGGCGAAAGCTGTGAATTATTTGAAGCCATCACCTGATACCTACAGAAATAAAAAATACCACAAAAAATATTCTGTACTCTATGGAAGCGTAATAATTTTGTACATTCACAAACACTATCAAGGATTTGTAAAAAACTAGTTTGTAGATTCATACATTTTGTGGTAATAAATACATAAAAATTACAGTATCTTTAAAAGGCATTTATATCCTAATAATAGTGTAATTCTGATAATACCTGTATTTGGAGATATTATATGAATTAATTAATAAATTGCTATTGCTTGTGGATGAATGCTGTGGACTATATTATTAAGAGGATAAAAAATGAAGAAAAATAATTACAAATGAAGCCTCTAATTCGTGACAAATATAAAATAAAATGAAATAATAGAATTATGGCAAAACGGCACGATTTTTCTCAGTATTTAGTAAGAAAATTCTGACAATTTCAGTGTATTCTATACTTTTAATTTAGAAGATATATTAGATAATTAAAGTATGGATGATTATTGAAGTTATATATCTATATAACTATGCATAAAATATATATGATTATTGAAGTTATATCTCCAATAATTTGTGTTATGTATATATTTAATGTCATAATTATTTTCTCTGTCGTCATCCTCTTTTTAGTGTTGAGATACTTACTCATTGTAATTTAATATATAAAAAAAAAAATAATAAAAAAAATACATCCTTCTGGGCTGAGGTCTGTTTCTTTCTATGTGGACTTTGTTCTCCTGAGGTCCATGAACTCTTTAAGTAACGTACCACTAGACATCTAGGAGTTAGCTCATATATGACATTATAAAATTCATTACATGAGAATCAAGAAAGCTATTATATATTTAAACTATTTAAATTATATACATTATTATATACTATTAAAAAAATCATAGGATGGATAATATACATTGGTACAATTTTTTTTTTTTTTTTCATTTTTCCTCTACTTTACCTATTTGGGAACACGTGAATGTTACCCAAGTAGCAACTTAATAAATGTTTCGCTTATCAGGTTTACGAAATTCTATCAGCAAATCTCTCATGTACGTATTTTTCAGTCTCTTATATCATAATTTCCTTCTATATACAATTTATTTCTGATGTCACAACTACAGATAATACTAACAGTTTTAGAAAGTGTGTTATAATGCCAGCTATGAAACCGTCTTAGTTAATCTGTAAGTTTCCATTTAGAGTTTTATTTCTAAACTAACACGGTGAACAGCCATTCTAGTGGTTACATAACCGAACGACAATATATCGTGTTCCATTTTTTGGAAAAGTTCCAACAACAATCGCGTCTTACTATTCGCATTGGAAGTGAATACTATCTCAAAGTAGAATACTATATCAAGATTTCATTGTAAAACAACTGAAAATTTGGTGCGAATCATTACACGTTTTTTAAAATTTAAATTGATTATGTATTATAGCAGTGAATAATAAATCATTACACGTTTTTTTAAAATTTAAATTGATTATGTATTATAAGTGAATAATAAATAACTAAATTTTTTTTCGTAATTATTGTACCAAATAAAAAATAAAAATTGTGTGACTGTTTTGTCGAATACCGAGGATCACCTTGGGTTGACTTAAGATCACCTAAGACACCCGATTGCTCCGAACAAATACAGTGATGTCTATATTTACGCAATATCGTTACGAACTGACAGAAATATTTGGATTAGTTTGGTCCATCACGCCATCAGACCTAATGATGCTGTGAGGACAAAACCACGAGGAGCGATAACGAGCCAATCTCTTATTTTGAAACTATGGAACAAAATCCCATACTGTCATTAACCACTAAGGTAACTTGAGTTACCAATAAATTTCCAACATTACATCATTGTTCCACTACTTGTGAAAAATTATTTTGAATAAATATTATATTAGGTAATATTTATAACCAATATATTACAACTAAGTATACCAAATATCACTTTTGTAAATAATATATCCTCTCGTGTTTCTACTGGAATAATACAAGCCAAGAGAAAATGCAGTGACCTTTTGGTTCTAGGTTTGCAGTTGTAGCAGTGGAAACACTTAATTACAAACTAATGAAAGTTGCCAATCGAGTGCTAAAATATCCCGTTACCGCCGAAAAATAAACATAACATTTTTATGGGAATCGAATCGAGGCCCTCTGGAACCCTCTTGTCCTCGCGTAATGTTTCGGATAAATAAATCATTACAATAACCCTTAAGGGCTACCGTAGTCAAACCTATATAGTTAAAAAGAAGAATTTTCTTCTTTTTTTTTAATGAGATAGAAGGTATATTCAGCAGTACCTTACGTTGCGAACGGCTCATTCGCTTCTCGAAATTTAATTGCAATTTATTTCCACTTAACATCAACAAATTTAATTATGTTAATAATACAACTTGGATTTAATAATACGTAATGACTTAAAGACTTAATCATAGCGAAATAGTCTACAATCTAAAGCAATCCACTGAAGCTTGGCAATTCTGATCGGCTCCGAACCGACGAGACGGGGCCACCCCGAATAAAGCCAGTCCTGAGAGTGACAGCGTGTTATGTGAAGTGACGTCAATGTCTTGTCGACAAGGCCTCAATATTTTCAATAACAATTTTTACCACAGAATCCCGCGAAGAAAAATGTAATACATAAAAATACAGCGAAATAGAGAACATTACAATAGGAAAGATTAAAATGAAAATAAAGTATTGAATAATGTAAAAAATGTAGCACCTTTACTAGAAAGTTGACCAATCACAAAATTGACTATTAAAAGGAAATTAACTTATATTAAATGATTCACAGATTAGCATAGATTTGTGTTAAAAAATAAAAATATTCATTAATTCACATTAGGTCCTTTTTCTCGTAAAAATATGAATATTTTTTAAACGCAAAACGTTTTAACAGGAAAATTTAAATATTAGTAAGGTCACTAAGAGTACATGGTGCATGGGTGTGAGTGTGTTTTATGTAGTGTTACACTATTCCATTGAATGTATAGGTAGGAAAGTATAGAGTAATTATATGCACATCAGAGATCTCGTGCTATACAACTAAATTATCTAACATGACCGAAATCTCTTGATAAGAGCAATAAACAAAATTTGAACAAGGATCGGTCTAAGGTTCCTCAGATCCACATGTCGGTAACTAATCCCAATTTAAAGAAATTATATTAGTTTGGAATTTTTTTTCTAAAATCTTTATTCATATCTGGCAATTGTATCGACAACCAGAGAATCGGGTGTACAACTACTTGAGGAAATGCTAAGAGGGGAATAGGTCCCACTGGCACCTCCTCCCAACGTGATTCAAAAATTAACTGCTTGACAAGGGAGAAGAGGTCCCTCATCCAGCTACTTTTCTGCCTTCTACGTACGTTACATGAAATGAGTTTCGATCAAGGTACTTATGGAACAGGATGAAATTTGTCATGAAATCGTCAGTAGCGTCCCCTCTACTAAATGTTCCTTAACGGTTAGCATGTGAAGGTAATTATTCCCGAATCACTCATTGATTTACATTGATAGTGAAACATTTTAAAAGAAAAAAAAATCCTTATTTTATTTTAAAATGGATGTACTCCAAAGATATTACCGTAGACAATGGTTTCATTTTATATTGTGCTATCTGTTTCTATTTAATAATTCATTAAATTATTTTATTTTATTTTATTAGTACTACTATTTTTTTGTTGTTTTTAAAACTTATTTATCCATTCAAGTGTTTCCTGTAACCGATTTTTTATTATATTTTCCTTTTAATCTATGTGTTAGTCTTATTCTCGTAAAATGTATCTATTTGTTTGTTTTTGGTAAACTGGTCTACTACTGTGACTATGAATGATGGTCTGATCTCACATTACCGTCTAATATTGAATTTGTTTAGCGGGTCACTGAAGAGGATCTAGGAGGGTGAATTCCGGAGAGCGAATTTGTTAATCGGGTGAATTAAAAAATTGTGATAGCAACCTGATATATTTAGGCAGCATAGATAAATAAAGTATTTCTCTCTCTACTATCCCTCGTATTGACTGTCCTCATGCAAGTAGGCTTGTCAAAAAGTAATACCAGTCTACAGTACAAACTATATAAAACGCAAAATACAGCATTCCCCCCCCTCCTTTTCGTCAGATTTGCCAACATACCATTCAACCAAAACAGTTCAATTCAAATGTAAGTTAATTCTCCTTCCTCCCCCTCCTTCCCCCCAAAATAATTAAATTGAATTAAATTAGAAAATTAATAGTACTGAACGTAGTATATTTTTTTAAAATATTGTTATTTTTCCTTGGTTTCATAAAAGCTCTTCTGTTTCCATAATACTACGAAATACACCTATGAGAACATTAAAGATCCTCTGTTTGTTTAAATAAATAAAGTTTATCCAATTTTAATCACAAAGCAATTTATATTTCTTTTAGTTTTAAGTCCGACGTTTAGGCCAATTCGGCCGTTTTGAAGGGCAATCTTAATACAATTTTAGACCCTAATCAATTTTTTTAAAAATGATGCAGGCTATTCTGCCGAGGTCATTAATTTCAGTCCTCACTTACCCTATTTTGTCAATTCTTCATATTAAGTTAAAATAAAAGCTTTGAATCACAGTTAATTTTCACTATTATAATTTATCACAACAATATTTGTAACCTTCCCCACAATCAAATAAATTAAAGATCCTCGTTCAAAATATAATAAGACGGAATTATAAACAAAATTCTTAGGATAGATCCTAGTGCAACAAAACCTCAAAGTATTTATATGGTACTTATAAACCAAAGCGATAGAAAAAAAAGGTGTGATTGACATACCAGATATTTCATAAATTTTTAGAATAAAGTTTTCAAGATTATTTCGAAATTATATGAGAAATATACATAACTAACAAAATACAAGCCCGTAATTTGGAAAATAGCAACTTCTTTTGCAAAATTAAAATTATTTTTAATTTTATTTATAAACTATGTACCACAAAGCTTCTTAGTTTCGCTAATCACAAAATAAAATTTTTTATACAGATGGTTTACCGTATGTGAATTAGGACGTGGTCAGGGTGCGGTAAAGAATTTATTTATTTGTATTTGTTATTATTAAAAATATTTGCTGTTTATTAATATACATATCCACTTGTTGTGAAACAGCTCGGACAAAAGTGCAGTGTGCATCGAAATGTTGACCATTAATAAATACAATAGTTTAAAACTATTTTTGTTTTGTTGATCTAAATATTGATCGTCTCATTTAGAAAAAAAAAAAGAAGAGAGTTCGAAATGGAAGTGAAACAACATCTGACATTTTACAAAAATAACTTTGTCTCCTATAAAACAGAAAAATTGACTTAATCTCCGTTGAGGAAATAAAATGTCTGTCGATTAATTCCACCACTTCGGAGAGTTGGGTGAAATTACTACTGACGCTGCCATCTAGCAATCATCCTAATGATCCTGGACCCCTTCAGAACTGCTAACCCCTTCTCTCCCCTCCCACCCACACCATCCACTCCCCTAGCAGGATAGCACAGCACTCCTTGACATGGCCCTGAACAGCGACAAAGAGCTCCTGATTGTGACACACCCAGACTACACTTCATATAGCCCTGTCATCGGCGATGTCATTGTTCCCTTTCGCTGTCACCTCTAGCCCACAACAACCTCCACGTGGCAGTAATTAAACGATGAAGAGGCCCCAATTACCTGGATTGGCCATGTTGATATACAGAATGATTACACAAACTAAGATCCCTGCAGATCGAACATCCAGAAAGTGTATTTAGCTAGTTTCTAATATTAATTCTAAAACACAAATCTTACTACCAAAAATGCAATGTAAAAATAATTTTATTCTGGTACAAATAAATGTCTTCTAAGAATAATTACATAGGATAAACTTGATGATTTTTTTTGCTAAGTATTTACAAGAGAGTGATATTCAATTTACACAACTTTGTCGTAGTAATTAACGTTATAGATATAAACAATGTTTACATTACGTTGATACGATGACTTAATTACGAAGTAGATGCAGGAATAGATGTTTAAAGGGAAGAATGGAGGAGGATTGGTGAATAGATAAGATAATTCTAACAGGTTACACGAATGAAGAAGGATTTGCAGGAGGTGGGTGTATTGGATGGTAAATATGAATCATCAGCTTAAGATATAGTATTTTGATTATTGCCTGAAAATGTTTAAATCAATTATATGGTACATTTTAACCTATAACATGAACGTCAGTCTTTGGGGGAAAAATATATTCCATTGCTTTTGTTCTACTATAAAGGCTGTAATTTACCTCTAAAATATATTTATAAGTAGTAAATAAAAAATTAAAAAACATCGTTTTTCAACTCCTTCACCGAATCCCACTGTGGTCCTACCAGGAAAAATACTTATGACCTATAAAGAGCGACGTATTTATTAAAACATAGGTATCTGTATAAGAATGTTTCAACTTAAGAACATGGTTGTACAACAAAAACTACTCAGAACATTTTTTAATTTTAAAAAATATTATTCAGATGATATGTAGTAGTTTTCAGCCAAACTGATATATGAAAAAACTAAGGATTAAATTAATTAACACTCATTTTTTTAAACACATTTTTTGCTTCACCTTGACTACAAACCAAAATAACGCAAGAGTAGGAAAGATGCCAAGAGGTGTACTAGTTGTAACTAGGCGAAAAAAGTATTTTTTTCTACTTACATGTACCTTAATATAAACTACGCTTCAGTACATATATAATGGAAATTATCAATAATGACTTGCCAAATAATAATTATTTCATAATTTCTCAGAGCTGAGACGTAAATTTGGTTCATGCTAAGGTAGATAGAAAAAAACACTTTTTTTTCGCTAAATTGCCACTTATACTATTGGATTTTGGCCATTCAGAGTCGAAAAATTCACACTGTAACTACTTAATATATAATAAAACGTAGAGAGAAATAATAGTAATACAATTTTTTTTAAAAAAGGGAAGAAAAAACATAATTATAAATGTGGCAATAAAAATAAAGATAGAGAACGAAAAATTCAAAAACAAAACTTAAAAAGATGTAAAAAGTGGATCATCAAACCAAGTTAATCAAGTCATCACAAATATAATGCATCTATATTTGTTTTATAATTTTTGTTAGCACCTTAGTTATAGCTCTGATAACGGCTTTCCTTATTCTGCAGGAACATGGATTTATTTGATAAAGAAATAAGTTAATTTAGCTAGTAGAGAGCCTTCAAAATATAAGTCATTAGTTATATTTTATAATAAAACAAATTGAATTTTGAGTTCACGAAAATTCCTATCCACAATTTCCTCAGGTTTCAAAATTAGTTGTAAAAGTTCTCAAGGATTAAAAAGATTGAGTACTCAGAATCTTCAAATGACTAACTAACGTCCAATTACCATTTTTATTATATTTTTTCTAAAAAGAAAAAACTATAGGTTTTAAGTTTGTCTTTGTTTCTCAAGGTAGGTCCCATGGTCCCATCCTCTACACCGTCTATAAAGCTGACATTCCAATCAATCCTAACACTATCCTCACCACGTATGCCGATGACATGTGTGCTCGCTGTGAATAATAACCCATTAATCGTATCCCAAAATCTCCAATCCCATATCACAGCCCTCGAAGAATGGTGTCGTAATTGGAGGATTAAGATAAATTCCAACAAATCCCATCAAATCATCTTTACCCTTCGTCGTAAACCTACTGACTGCCCTACAGTTTCATTTAATGATGTTACTCTTACCCCTGCCGAACAGATCCGCTACCTTGGACTACATATGGACAAACGATTAACCTGGAATCCTCACACAAGACTGAAAATACAGGAAACTGCATGTCGATTTCGACTATTACAGCACTTACTAAACAAACGGTCTAAACTTCCAACACATTACAAAAGACTGATCTACATGACTGTAAGGCCAATCTGGACATATGGAGTTGAGCTTTGGGGCTCCACTAAACCTTCGAATTCCTCTCGTATTCAATCCTTACAATCCAAAATCCTTCGTAAAATCCTCAATGCTCCTTACTTTGCCACAAATAAAATCATACATAAAGACCATAATGTTCCCTCTGTAACCGATCTACCCCGAACCAGATATCACTCCTTCCATAATAAACTCTCTAACCACTCATCCCCTAGTTTCTAATCTTGCATCCTCTTCCATTTCTGAGAATCCTCCGAGGCGCCTGAAAAGAAGATGGCCACGAGACCAGCTAATGTAAAATGTCATTAGAGTGCTAGCAATGAGTAGTTTCTCTACACGCCTTTAACACTCCAATTTAACTTAGATCAGATTTACTAAATGTATTATAATGTACAGTTGTAAATATCAATAAATAAATATTAAAAAAAAAGTTTGTCTTTGCCTTATGGAATTAAAAGAAACATGTATTTTATAAAATAAGTATTTTAATTTTTATATAATTATAAACAGGCTTTGTATGTGATAAGATCCAGGTAATGAATGTTCCTTGTATCTTGCTTTTGACTAAAGTTTATGACCATTTTTTGTTTTATATTCAAAATCAGACACGTTATAAAATGTTGTATTGAACCAGTTGGTCAAATGTGAAATACGAAAAAAAATACCAGATGGGAACACAGACACGTCGTTAATCACACAGTATTAAATTACCGAGCCTGATATATCATGTACTAGCAGATGAAACAGTACCTCAAAGCGACAAGGTGTGTGCTCGGGAATCCTCTTCTGCTTTTAAATTAAAAATAATAGATTAATCCAAAAAAGGAAATTTCGAATTTTATAACCTCAAATTTTAGAGAAAAAAAAATATATCGATCATCATCTAACTTTCAGTTACAATATTAGTTCTCGAGGTGAAAATTACGATAAATAAATAATTTAAAAAAATATATATATAATTTAAATTTAGTAAAGAAATTAGTAAAGAACGTAGATTTATGAATATAGTGAAATAAGTTTGTTTCGATTCAATATATAGATTTAATAATTCCTGAGAGCTCAGGGACAATCTGTCTAATGCTAATTCAAATGGCAGAACCTAACCAATAATGGGAAAGAACAAATTCTAAATTTTTTAGGGTGAAGGAGATTCATACCATAATATCAATTGGATGAAAATGTTTACAGTGAACTGCAGCCTTAACTATTTTTTTTTTATGTTTAAAAAAAGGTGATGTGATATAATAAACCATACAGAAATTTATTTCATTTTAGACCATGTGAAGAGAGAATAAAAAAAATATAAAAAAAAAAATGTGTATAGAAATAAAAAGGTAAAACGGTCAAATAGTAGTTCACGCAATACATCAATGTCTTTATTATACATGCTTCATTACTAATGGTTTACTCAATAAATTATATATTACGTCCATTATTATTTTATTAATGCTATTATGCCCGGCAATGCACATACGATAAAATCAGATATATAATTAACTCTCGAAGATAATCTATTCAGTTGGCATTTTTGTTTCAATCTGACAGCCCTCTAATGTGGGGCGAAACGTTGGTTGTTTTCTTCTATTTTCTAAACATAATCTATTTACATATATAAGTTAGTTCTTATCTTAAGTTATTGTTGATAGATTTTCACTTTTCCTAATTCAGAAATTAAGAATGTTGAATAGTAGAATTAAGAATAATGAAAACAATAGCATGAAAGACAAGGAATATAGATTTATTAATTAATAAAATTACATAAATTCGTGATTTATTAATTAATAAAATTACATAAATTCGTGTTTTATTAAATAATAAAATCACAAAAATTGGTGTTTTAAAAATGTTGATTAGATTTTTACTTCTAAAGTAGTGATTTTAGTGTTATTAACGCTAAAAATCACTATTGGCTTTACTTAATAGATATTTTGAATTTGAAATTAATAAAAAAAAAATACACAAATTAGATTGATAAAATATAAAATCATCTTTATTTACGTACATTTAAAAAAAAATATAATATTGGCATAGCATATTATATCATCTAACTTTCAGTTACAATATTAGTTCTCGAGGTGAAAATTACGATAAAAAACACTGTTTCTGCCAAGAATATAACAGTTAAACAAAAGATAACGAAGCTGTTATGAAGTAGAACATATGAATCGGTCTTTGTTTCTTTCAATTAGGAACTCCTATCTCATTTTTACCTTCTTAGCCATTTAGTTATCATTAAAATTCTTTAACATGTTTTGTTTATACATTATTTATCATTGCTTATAATAAGAACTGTTTATTTATTTAGAATAAAAATAAAGCTTGATGATATAAAAGAACACTTAATTGTGCACTTATTTACGAAGTTTAATCAAAATCGTTAAGAGTCGTTTTTGACAAAACATAACAAAATCTATTCTTAAATTAAGCCGCACTTCTGAGTTAGTCGATTTTAATGGAAACATTGCTGTAACATTCCGACGCAAAAATACTCTAAATGTATAATTTAAACTATTTAATTCATAAGTCGGTATATGAAACTAATATTATCCTTAATAACTATTTATAATTTGTTCTCAGAAAAAAAAAAACATATATTATTTTTATTTAACTAATAATCAGGTTTGTACATGATCCTTATAAAAAAAAAAATAACTAATGGCACTCAAGATCTAAGCAGAGGAACGACCACTTAAAACTTACTATCGATCCAAGAAGGCAGACAGTCCGTCACCGAGGAGAACATCAGATAAAACAGCGCGGAAGATTACACAACTATTGAAAAGGGTACATGAATTTCAACCGTTCAAATAATAGGCATAATCACTAGATATATAAACAATATTAATAAATTATTTTTATGGATGCCAATATATAAAATTACTAATTATATTCGAGTGGAGAATATGATTGCGGGGTGCGGTCAGCAAATAATAAAAAAAAATTGTTTATGCCGACGTTTCCACCTGAAATTCAGGTTGATGAAAAACGTCGGTATGAATAAAAGATTTTTTTGTTTATTTGCTGACCAGGAAGGATTGCCTTTTTTTTTAATTATGGTCTTCTCTTGTGAGATTGTGCCATGTCGTACATCGACCAACCTACTCGCTATAAGTGTCTGTTTCGTACTTCAGATAAGTATGGCTACCACGCAGGGCGGGAGAGAAGGGTTTCATGTAGTTTTCCATTCGATTTAACTACCTTAAAGTCTCCTCTTTCTGTTTCCAGTTTTCAAAATATTTCAAAAGTGATATAGGACCGTCATTTAAATACATCTCGACGCCATGTCTCACCGCATTTTATGCCGTAAGCTCGCGGATCTCGAGTTTCATGAACAGCTCTACAGTATCATCCTGTTATCTCTAAACAAAAGGAGCTTAGCTGTACGGGTTCGTGACGACTTCTCCCGAACTTTACCTATGGCATGGTGTTCCCCAAGGATCAGTCCTATCCCCGATCCTCTTTTCCATCTACACGGCGGACATTGTAGGACACAACTACAGAAAAGCGACCATCGCAGCATATGCAGACATTATTGCCATCTACGGCAGCAGTGCCAACGCCACTACATGTTTAACCTTAGTTTTTGGCTTTAGTTATAAGCGTGCCCCAACACATGACTCACCACCATGAACTCAAATTCAGCTCATCTCATCACTACAAAGCCTCCTTAAAATGGAGCCCTGTTACAGTAAAAGGAGAAAGCTTAGATCTTATACTCCTATGTATATATTCATGAATATTATGTTTTATTTCAGATTATAGGGGTTCTAAAAAAAATCATTAATTCTATTTAATTAAATTGTATCTAACAAATTCGGGAAGGAAAATACATAAACGATTTTTGACATAAAATTAAATACAAGCCCTAAATCTTTACCTTCCAAAGACATTCAGTCTTATCTTCCTGATATATTGAGCCAAAATGGCTTTATCCTAGCCTATCAAGATATTACTTCCAGAGCCAATTCCTGAGAGAAGACAAAAGTCCAACCCAATATTCTCCATTTACTTATTCCGGATTCGCTCAATGAATAACAGATATCGACCCACAGACCATTATACTCCATCTCATAAAGTTTATTTTATTATTATTCATGTCACATCATGTCACTTATCAAGTTGTAAAAGTAAAGCTTCCTCTTCTACTTCCGTTAAACTCTTAAAAGTCGAATTTTAAATCCACTGTCCTTATCATAATAAAGTTTAGGCTAATGGTCATTTAGTCTGGCATTTATGTGCATAAATATATACCAAGTCTGAGCTGAGATTTTAGCTCGTGTGCCTTAAGACTCGGTATTATGGAGTCAGGGCCTGAGTTGGTTCGAATTACGCTGGTTGAAAAGTTTTTAGGGGTAGACCCATGGGATGAACTCCAGCCTTTTTTTGGGCATGAGTTCATAAGAACGTTTACAACCAAAAAGAAACGTCACGTTAAGCAATGTGTTAAAATATAATATTTGAAAGAAAACAGTGTGATGGTTATTATTCATTAGTAGCGTATATTAAAAATATTGGTTTTAGATCATGGTGGCAGACATATTAAATTAATGGAGGGGTCAATTGATCATTTTGTATTTTTAATTAGTGACAAATTTATTTATGCCCTTTTGGTATTGCGAAGAGAATAGAACATGATAAAATGTAATGGGAATCAAGACATCAAAATTTTCAGAAACTTTGGATTTGCATCGACGATATAAAGACTTGCATATAATTTTTACTTTATATTAATTTGATCCGGTATTATCTAATTTTATTATAATGCAGTATTTGTGAACAACAAAATTCTTTTGGAACTTTTATTCTTTTCGTTAAAATAACTAATCAAACGATGACATTCAAAGCTGACCCTCTCTTTACATTTACATACATTCTCCTTTTGCCTTTCAAAGCATTTGTTACGGCGTAATAATTACATATAAATATCCTTGATAATAAAGCGAAGATTGCCAAAAACTAATTACTTCTTAGTATTATGTAATAAGTGATTTTAATTAATTCTCCTTATGTAAATAGAAAAATAAATTTAACAATGTCTCTGAAGACGGAGGTGATATTCAGAAATAGTAAAGAAATTAGTAAAGAACGTAGATTTATGAATATA
>NW_027111654.1:19171-24508 GCF_000696795.3 Halyomorpha halys
TATATAGTTGACCGTTTAGCCTATCATCTTGAACAGCCCTGATGAAGCCCTACAAAGTGGGGCGAATCGTCAGACAATAAATAGTTGAAAAGTATTATGTTATTTTTTTACCGCAATCATCTTCTACATATTTTTAAATAAAATACAACTCTTAATGAATCTAGGATAAGTTTTAAATTTTAGCAACAAAAAAATAAATGATTTTGTAATGTTTTATTTAAAGATATGTTTATTTATTGATAAAACATATTTCGATATATATGGGTCGCAATATGAAATAATCTATGAAAGTAAAATTGAAGATTTTCAGAATGAGGATGGACAGTTTTGTAAAAACAAAACAAAAAATGTTAATGGCTATTCTGAAAACATTGTTTCTTTGGCCGTATAAACATTTAATCTAAGACAGAAAACGTTACATAAACAAATAGAAATCTCATACAAAAAGATACAGGTTTTAATAAATCAATAACAACATAACATAAAGAATTCATTTACATCTAATTATATTATTGAAAACTCATCCAGTAAAGAACCTATAATATTAAGACAATGGTTGTTGTTCCAAGTAATGGGTGTCTCAAAATTCACACTCAGCCGCATAGTCTCAAAAAGTTTGATCTGATTTTCGCTAGATCATAACAGAGGTATGTGGTCAATCTTTAGAGTGTAATGTTAATATTATAACCTACAGATTGTAATGTTAATATTATAACCTACAGAGTGTAATGTTAATATTATAACCTACAGAGTGAGATATTAATATTATAACCTACAGAGTGTAATGTTAATATTATAACCTACAGAGTGTAATGTTAATATTATAACCTACAGAGTGTAATGTTAATATTATAACCTACAGAGTGAGATATTAATATTATAACCTACAGAGTGTAATGTTAATATTATAACCTACAGAGTGTAATGTTAATATTATAATCTACAGAGTATAATGTTAATATTATAACCTACAGTTTGCTCTAGCGCTAAGGAGCTAACTATGGGATGGAGTAATTATATTTTACGAGCTCCGATTGTAAATAAGATTTAAAGACCAATCCATACCAGACATTTTTATGATATGAAACTGTCCTGAAAAAAACACAACTTTAATAATTTTGACGATTTAAAAAATGGTGCGGAAATTCACAAGTTCCATTTCAGTTTAAAATAATTCTATACCCAATTTATATAATAAAGTAATCCAAATACAATGTATAAAAAAGGAAGATAAATCATTAACGGAATCAAAATTATATTTCATTAATCTCCAATTAACTTAATCAAAAGGATTAAGAAATGGAAAAACAAGAAAAACTATTGAAATAATTTTAATATGGTTATATTTCTTATTAATTTTGGTTGTATTATTTTTTGGTGGTGATGAATATATTTTATTTTCAATAAAAGATACTTGGTTATATGTTTTATTGAATAATTACATATGTAATGAATGATATTTATTAATTGGCTATTAATAAATAGTTGAAACTATTTTTCTCCGTATAATACACTTTAAGTATAATTCTGTGATAATACTTCACAATATGATCATTAATAGTACTAATAGTAAAGATGTTAGGGCGATGCTGATTATTTTTTACAATGTAATGTTTTACTAAATACCAATAAGTGGGGAATTTTCGAATTAAGTCCATAGGCTTGAAAAGTTCTAGGAATTACCTATTACTTCTAAGGAGGACTATTACTGCTCCTAAGACCATTACTTCTTATAAGTACTCGAGATGAAAGTGGTGGCAGGACACGCAACAACGCTCTACGGTCAAGTGTGTGGTCCGATAAGGTGTGGAGTAACAGGTAGTGAGTGCCAGCACACACCCTTGCCAAGTTGGGTTGAGGCATGGGAACTACGAGACATCCAGATCTCTTTTTTTACATTCAAATGATTTTTTTTTTTACGTGTTATTTAACAATATCAAACTATATTTTTATTAATACGATTTTCTCATTTGACCTCTCAGGTCAATAGGTAAGTATAGGAATTATAAGCCATGGAGCAACTGGTTTCATTACGAACTAAACTGCAGATCTTTCACTTTATATGAATAATTTGTTAATAATTATAATTTACAATAATACGGTTCCGCAGGCCCTTCGAAGTCAATCCAGTTCCTACAATGTTGGCCCCCTGAATATCGAAGAAAAGCCTGGCGATTGGGCAGATCATGACCAAATCATATCAATACCCGGCCATTGTTCATTAACAGTATCTGATCATGTACCTTACAAAGTCCTGAATCCTTGACCTTTCATAGTACAAGAGCCCAAGAGGGAAAAAAAGGCAGTAATTTTCCCACAATTTTTTATTATTGTAATGAAAATTATGTATAATTACCAGTAAAAATTGATGAGTTTGCCAAATATAGGTAGGGGAAACAAAAATGGGGCTATTTCAAAACGTTAAAAAAAATTAATTTTTCATTCGAAGCTCTATATATTTAAAATTGCCAACAGCACTCGAAAACGTAATAGAACAACATATAAACTAGAGTAAATTTTCTAAAAAAAAATATGAGCCCTAATAACATATTTATGTTCAATAGTTCTCGAGATATAGCATTTTAAAAAGCAACTTTTCATACAGAAAGCAAGGAAAAATCAGTAGTTGGTAAATTTATTTTAAGAAATCTAATCTCAAAAACTATTCGACGTACAGATGTCTATTTGCACTAAAATTAAAGTTAGTTAAATGTACTATACTTTATGACTTTTATCTTCGTAGGAGTAGTAGTTTTTATGATAGTTTCATAATTTCTTTAATTAAAAAGCTTTAATTTGAGTGCTAGCAAACAATTATACGGAGCGTAATTATATGGAGTTTTGACTAAAGTAATAAAAAATTGGGGTTAAACAACTGTACCCCCCCCCCTCCGGTTCTTATACTATTGTGGGTTGTAGTGGTTAGTTTATTTTTATTTTTGAGCTGTTAAGGATAGATATTGAATTGAAGACCTCTATTGGTATACTACAATACGTATAATGTAAATAGCGCGGTACACCACATGCAACTGGTTGTAATGTCATATTTATTATAACTGATCTTACTCAAGTTACACCGAACAGACTATGGCGATTACTTTTCAACGCTACAACCGATTTTTTTTTTTCATTTCCAAAGATAAAATCTGGCTTGTTATTTCTCTTAAACAGATTAACAATTATTAGTTCATCGTTCCTTCCACCTATTTTTTTATTTTAAGGTTCATTAAAATTCAAAGATCAAATCTGTTTTCTTTAAGCCCTAGTCTATCTTAGATAATTTATCTTGTTTTGTACCAAATTATAGTACCGAATTTTCTGTATGTTGTAAATATTCAATACGTAATTAATACATTTTAAAATTTTAGTGAGCTGAATCTTCGCTATGCCAGAAACAGACAAAAGCACATTTAATTAAATGGAACTTTTATCTCACTATATATCAATTATCATCCTATATTAAGACGGTCTTAAAAATTAACCCATGCCGGAAGGTTCTGTTCCGAACAATAATAAACCTTCCATAACCCCGTTAGACAGTACGTACCGTTGAGCACGGCTTGCCTCAAGGCACGAGTTGCCATACATCATTAATTATCAAGAGCCAGGTGAGAGGGGACTCATTAGCACAGAGGACATAACCTCTTCTCCGAGCCAATCTAGAATAGGAGCAAAGTAGAAATAATTATAAATTGACAGTATTCAGTAATTGTTCAATCAGCCGGCTGTAACTATATATTAAGTCTAGTAAACAAGCTGTAAGCATAATTTCCTTATAATTGTTTTTGATATATTATTATATGATTATAATTGTAATTAAATAAGGAAGATTACCAGATTTAAGTATGTGCTTTCTATTATTACCATTCTTATTAAATGTTGAATTTATTTTTCATTAGGTAATTATAGTTTAATTCCAAGTATCTAATTTTTTTTCAATATTAATTTTCCCTGAACTTGCTTATTATTTTGAAAAATCATTGACTAGACTTCATGCCTTTGTTTAAAATGATTCCGGAAATTTTCATTTAATCGTTAAACAGTTTGTATAAAAAAAGAAAAACAAGATGTCGCATTACGAATAGTAAGACAATAAAATAAAGTAAAAATGTTTTACATAAACGTGTAAAAAATGTGTAAAAATGAGGTACATAAACTTACGTTTTTACGTTCGTGCACCTCTTAAACAACTCTTCCAAAAAAAAAAAAAATTTCTTTCATATACATTTAAAATATAATGAAAATATAAATTTTCAATGTTATAAATAAATACTGTATTTTTTAAAATATTTTGGTATTGAGTACAAACCTTAAACATAAAAGCATTATCTCAGAATAATTTTCTCAATCCAAATATTTAATCGACCATAAATAATTAATGAAATAAATCTGAGACGTTTAAATATGAAATTATTTAATTTAATTGTGAAATTTTTATTGTGACTTGAAGATTTTATCGTGTTGTTGGGGGGCTCAAAATGAGTTTACTAGATAAAATAAAATCTACCTTTTAAAAAATTAAAAAATCTATAGACAATTTTAAAGCTATATTGAAAGGAAACTCGAAGTGAGAAAATATTATAAGCCTATCCCCGAAACGGTGGTTGAGACAAGAAGTCTTTGGAATGATTTTTTTATTTATTTGTTAATAGTATAATATTCGTATTAAAAATTTATTTTTTTTAAGCAATTTTAATTTCGAACAGACTACTTCAATGTTGATAATACCTAGCTAATTTTAAAGGTAATTTAATTGTACATTAATATAATAAATTTAATTGAAACCGCTAAAAAACAAAATGATACTAGGTGTTAGTTTCTGTAAGACGATTTTAGAAAAAACAATGCTGTAACATCCTAGGCTTATACGTACCTTAAATACGTAATCCAGTTTTGTACAACTTTTCATTATGAACTAGGCTGTTCACATGTAAACATAGACAATTTTGTGAATTTTTTTTTATTTTTTGTTAAGCCATACCTTACCATTTCTGCCATAACAGGGAGGGGCAGGGGTAATAAAGGGACTTATTCTAACCAGAATGGGCGGGTCAAGTTTTCTTTCCGTGGGGCCACCGCGAAATAAAAATCAATCCGCCCAGGTTAGGTTAACCAGTACCTCTGTAGACAAGATTGGACCATATGTTTCATACACAGCTATATTAAAACCCAAAGTGGGAAATAGATTTTTAATACTAATCAGATAGGTAGAAAAAACATTAATATTAGTAATAAAAGGATCCACTGGCCCATTACCAGTGATGCGGCGAGAGGGATGCGCTGGGATCTCTTGGGCTCTGCTCTACCCCTCACACGTGGGGGATAGAGCGGGCTCAG
>NW_027111654.1:24848-33155 GCF_000696795.3 Halyomorpha halys
AAAAAAAAAAAAAAAAAAAGTAATAAAAGTTAAACTAAAGGAAACATCTGTTAAAAATAATTTAAAGCTAACTGACAAAGTAAGTTGAAAAAGTATTAGTAACATTTTTAAGTATTATTAATACCAATGCACTAGTGATTTTTTTTTTATTTTAGAACGTACTTGTAAAGGTAAAAAGTTAATTTTTATTTAAGAAATGTTCGAGGAGTAAGCTCGAGTACATGAAGTCATCACCTGTCCCGAACCCCCGGTAGAAACCGACGAACCCTGAGGCACGACCTGTTTGTCATGATCACTGATTGTCGCAGCTGCGGTTGATGTCAATCACACGACTTGACAAGCACGGCAACCAGGATATAGAAGATAAAGACGTCGTTTACTGATGAATAAAGCAGTATACGTTCTTAAAACATTCATTTAAATTTACTTACCATCAAATTAATATTACTTAATAAATTTGCTACTAAGAAAGCAGATAAAGTATATTTAATAGAACTATTATGCACGTGTGAAGAATATATACAAATGTTAAATACGTTTTCTTTCATCATATAATGAAAAGTTGTGTAAATCAAGGTTATATATTTTTTTGTTGGGTGGGAACGATAAAGAACCTTCATGAACGTTGAATCCATTCATGTTCAAGGTATTCAGATAATTAACAGCTTTTATTAATAAAAATACTCCTTTCATTTCGACATATTTTTTTTAAGTACTCAAAATTCAACGATCTCAATTATATGTACATATATTCAAATAATTACATACTTTTCAAACATAATTAAAAGAGCAATTAAGTAATTAATGTGCATATAAACTCATCAAATTTCGGGAATAGATTAAATTAAACAAAAAAATATGATTTTCTTTTGAAGTGAGACTGAAGAAATAAAAAAAAAATCAGAAATCAAAAAATTATTGAATCAATTTATATGACCATGAATATTAAAAATGTGCTAAATTTTGAAACGGACTCTAAAGGAATCAGCAAATAGATATAACTAATAAAATATACATTTCATATTAGTATTACATTAGTAAAGTTAGGGAACTGGAAATATAAGGGAAGAATACTGCGGAGGTACGTTACATATTAATAAAATTTACAGTTTAACAATTGAATTATATCAAACAAGAGATTTTATCTAACAAAAAAAAAATTATAATCCACAGTGGTACTCAATACATTTCCACGAACTTTATGAAACAAACTTTATACATTTATATATAAATATAAATCTGACCAGTAAAAAAAAAATAATAGAAAAGTTGAAATTGTCCTAAATGTGAGAACCTTTAACTGTTTGTATCATCAAGTTAGTGGAAACGAACTTAGTACTAAGAATAATGATGTAGGCCATCGAAAAAACAAATATTGCCTAACTACAGATGGATGAATTATGATGATAATTATTAATGTGATGATGTAAATTTTATAGATAATTAGAAGAGTAGTCCAATACTAAGTAATTGTTAAACTATAAATTTTTTATAGATTAAATTTATAACAAGTGTTTTATAATTTTAGAAATGTTAATTTTAATGTGATAACATGTTTTTAAAAGGTAGAAAATTTTTTAAATATATGATATAAGTTTTTTTAATTATAATAACAGTAGCCATGAGCCATCCCTCGGGGTTCCAAAGCCCATCCAGCTTCTATAAAATGCATACCCTAGCCAGTGGAAAAATTTGGCGGTCAAGCGTGATTTTGACGAAATCACCTCCTTGCACTACCGTTAGTCTGGTAACAGTACTTCCTTACGAAGTACTGACCCCTGACCATTCTGTGGTACAGATTTATTTATTATTATTATTATATATAATACTTTTACTAATAGTAATACTCAAAGAGTACCTACACAATTTATTAAGGCTGGGTGTGCCCCGGTCAATCCGAAGTTAATATAAACTCGGACCTCAGAAATTGGTTAGCTGTCTCAAATACTATTTTTAGCTAATTTTACAATATGGATTGACATTTTTTAAGTTTTTATAAGACTGTTCTACGCTTTCTTGGTAAATCATTCCAAAGTAAAGATAAGAAAGGACGTAGGGCAAGATTCTTTCTTATTATTCTTTCTGATATGATATCCTTAAGAGATTGTAACGTAGAAGTACATCGACCAATATTAGTTATAAGTAAATGTGATAGGAAATCAATTTCCACGAAGGGTGAGTGTGATGGTCTATGTTAATTCCTAGTTTCTAATAATTTTACAATAAAGGTATCATAATAAAATGCTTATATAGAATCAGCGGTCACTCAGCTACTCTGTCCTAGCTTAGGATTTTTAAAAAATATGTTATCCGGAATATTTGTACATACCGGAATATTACGGATTTTGAAGTGAATAATAAAGTGAAAATTTACAATTAGTAAATTAATATAATAATGAGGATAAAACTAGATGATATAGAATGTGTTAAAAATAAGGATACACTAGTAACCATTACTAAGCACACTATAATATAAAAATTAAATTATGTGGAGTTAAGAAAAATACAGTTAGATATGGATATGGTCATTTGGTGAATAAAAATCAGTAATTAGGAATTATAGAAGCTAGAAAGTATCCAGTTAAATATTTCTTTTTCAGTCTTTTTGTGGTTGATTTATTTATTAGTTCTTTAGATAAGCGATTGAACAGATATGGTACTATATAGTTTAATGTACGTTTGCCGAATTGATATAGGGTGGTTCGATAAATTTAATTTTGTTTCTAACCTTCTTTAGATATATTATTATTTATAAATTTTAAGATAATTTTATAAAAAGAGAATAGTTCAGGTGGTAAAGTACAAAAGATTTTAAGATTTTCTGTTTTATCATTGCGGTGCGTTTAGATTATTGTTATAAATACGTTATTGATAACACATATTATATATGTATAATTTATTAATTTATTTTGTCTTTCATTTTCACACAGATGAAACCAGAGCCTTGGGCAAGTTGTTTATTCATGTAGGCAAAAAAAAAATCCCGTTCTTTATTGATTTACGGCCTTGCTAAAAGAGCTGGTGATGCAACGTTTCATGATCAAAAGAAGTCTGAGGACGCTGAACTTGAGATATTGGAATGTCGAAAAAAAGCACAACTATCGGGTTCTAAATGAGGTCCGGTCAATTGAACTGCATTCTTCTTCTTGACAATTGACAGAAAGTTAATTGGAACGGCTGTGTCGGCCTACAGAATAAACCGGAAAAAATCTCAAGGATACCATTAGATTCGTCTACATCGAGATAGAATAGATTCTACGATTCAAATAGGTAAGTAACGATTCAGGTAGTTGACGCAATACTTCAGGTACTTGACACCATTGTTAAATGGAATTATACCTGGACCAATTCATCGAAATCACCAAGCCATTATAGACTTTTCCCTTTTCCTTCACTATAGGGAGTGAGTAGCTCATTGGTAAGGCAATGGACTACTAACTCCAAGGACCCGGGTTCCAATATCTGTAGCCGTTGAGTCAGCTCTGTGGGTTCAGGAGCCCTTCTGACTCATCTCCTAGCACAACCGTTGGTCTAGTAACAGTACTTCCTTAAAAAGTACTGCACCCCTAACTCTTTATAATTTGTAGCGGTACATTTTTTTCTTTTTAAACTCAACTATGAAATTATTAATTCCCCTTGGGAAAACATGGCGGTTTAGCGTCATTTTAGCCAGACCACAGGTCAAGAAGATATACTTCCTTAAAAACAAATCAACAAAAAAACAAGACTTCATGCATTTTAGTGGCACATAGTTTACCCTAAAAATATATGTAATTATCGAAATAATCTCCATTTTTTAATTAATTAATGTTACCCAAATAATATATAATCATTTCTTTATTTTCTGTAAATGATACTTTATTTTCCTTAATAGGTAAATCCATCAAGGATAATTAAGAAATAATTAATAGAATAATAAAAGATTAAATTATTCAAATAAGAAAATGAATGAGATAAGCCTTGGACGTGCGAAACAATGGCAGAGCGGAAATATAAACCTGGCATAATGAGATTGTTAGGGTCAGAAAGTAAAGTAAAAACTCGAAGTTATATTCATTCATACTTAATATGTAAATATTTAACTGAATTTCTAGGCTAAAGTGAAACTAAACACAAACATTTATAATGCAAATGAAAAATAAATAGTTAGGTAATAATAGCCATGCCAGGCCAAGTGGAATGCAGTGATTCAGGGTTCAGTATAACCTCTTACTTGGCTCAAGTCTTTAGTAATAAATCGTAGATCTCTTACCCAACTCCTTTTCAGTCCCCTCGTTGTGAACTTAGGGATGTAGTATATTGTTGGTTTATGGAAATGGATATAATTAATAATGGCTATTATTTAAAATTAATTTTAGGCTCGTTTAGACAAGTCTAAAATTAATTTTTATAAAGTTTGAAATTTGTTGGAAGTATTGTTTATAAATTCATTAGCATTGAAGACAAGAGGGAAAGTCCTCTTCTATAAATCAATTCTAGGTTAGTCCTTAACGGAATTCCAACCTTTATTTACGCACTTAAAATCGTTTCTATTAAGGATTGCGGTTAAGGAAAACAATTAACAAATAATTTCAACTATATACCAAGAACATTTCTACCACGTTTCTAACCACATTACACGTCTTCATTAGTGCTTAAAGAAATAGATAAAGATTTGAGATCGGACTTTCGTCCAATCCCAACTACTTTTCTCTAGAGTCAAATCCAACCAAATCTCGACAGAAATTAAAATCCTGGTAATTGGAGACTACATACTTACTTGGGACATTAATTTCATTTTTCACGTTTTAGGATTTCTCCAAAATTTTACACGTTTTTAGTTTTTTTTCTGTACAATTTACTCTTTTTTCTAGCTAAATTTTGATTTATATTGCATACAAATTAATGCTTGAACTAAATTTCATGTTATGTACATGTAGGTGTATGCCAATATTTATTCATTTTATTATTTTCGTCCAAATTTAATTTATAGTTTAAAATTGACAAATTTGAGATATAGCAATGAGTTAATAAATAGCAATGCGTTTAAAAAAAGATGTACAACTGATGAATGCTCTTCGAATAGTATTAACTGTTTTAAAGTAATTAAGAAAAGGTCTCTCTAGAATAAGCTTGTTATAGAGATCATTCAGTGCTATATAGTTTTTATTTTTCCTACCCCGCCTTTAGTCCTTTTTTGGGTCTGACTTAATTGTGACAAGTAGGAATTTAAATTTTTATTATTATATTACCTATGTATATTATTTTAAATACAAATAAAAAGGTTTGACCAATATCAACATACCTAAACATTTTTAATCAAACTTTTTTACGTTTTTATATGCTGACTTATTACTTTTTTTGGTACGTAATATACAATCATGTAATATACAATTGAAAAGATAAGCAGAACTTTCTACGTGACATTTTATGGAAAAATTTAAATTTTAAGGGAATGTTCCTTATTTGATAGACGAATATTTTTAAATACTTCTTTATACATAGGGTCTTGCATATTTTTTTCTAAATCCTAAAACTGAGGTAATATTAGGAAGTTTAAAAATGATTTCTGTATTTCAGTCTTCATAATAATAATCATGTAAAATCATTAAGTACAATTATGAATTATACATAAAGAGAGTACTTAGAGAGTCTAATTTGATTCAAACAAAGTTCTGTAAGCATTCTATGTATCAATATTATAAATTAAGCATTTGTACATATTTTGAGTTTATACTCCATGGATGTCGGTTTTTTATATTAAAAAAATATGATATATTAAACTTTTTAACACTAATATTGCCTCAGGATATAACATATGTCAAGCCAATATCAGCAAAGAAAACGTCAACATGTTTGTACCAGGTTTTGTTGTTGTGAATTTGTGTGAGTAAACACATCAACAATTTTGGTTCTCTACTTATTGATATATTTATTGAATAATAGAGAGGGAAATACTTTATATTTATCCATGCGGCCCAAATACATCAGTTTGCTAAATTACACAGCATACTAATCAATCCGTGATCGGACATAGATAAAAGACATATAATTACACGGTATAATAAAATAGAAAGAAAACAGTTTTTTCCTCCCACAGTTTCCTTTTACAATCAATTCCAGTCTATGCACTAAATACAAATATTTCGATTCATTCCTTTTTTTCTTTCCCTTTCTTGTTCCTTCCATTTCACAATTTTTATTTCATTTGATCGACAAAGTCACTCTCCCGAATTCACCCTCTCAGATCCTCTCCAGTGACCCGTTAAACAAATTCACTATTAGACGGCAATGTGAGATCGATCCATTAATAATAGTCACTGCAGTAGATCAGTTTACCGAAAAACAAACAAATACATTTCATCAAAACAAAACTAATACATAGATTTAAAGGAAAATATAATAAAAAGTTGGTTAAAAGAAATACTTGAATGGATAAATAAGTTTAAATAATAATAATAATACTAATAAAATAAAATAATTTAATGCATAAATAAGTTAAAACACACAAATCGACGGATACTCATATTAAAAAATAAATTAATGAGTTTTAATTTGCAATTTTTAGTAGACAGTACTTTTCGGGCGAAAAAATATAAATAAGTGGTGTATATACATCTGAATTCAACAGTACAAATACTTAAACTTTCTTAGCATTAATAGGAGTAGCTACTTCATTTGGCGGAGTACAGCGACTGGATTACTGAAAGAAATGGGTTGTTATTGTTAAAAAAACAGTTGTGAAATCTTTCACTGCAGGGGATTAGACTTTTTATTCGATCTCTAACACCACCTAGCAAGGAAAAAAATAAGCATACAAATTAAGTAATATTAATTTTCTAAGTAAATGTTAAGCACTAATGAGTAAAAGTAGTACTATTCAAAAAACTAAAAGGCCTTTCAAATATGTTTGTTTTTTGTTTACATTCACGCATCCCAGGTCACATTTACATACAGGGGATCGGACCGCGTTTGAAATTGGATCCCTAAATTGAAACCCGGGTCCCGGCGATTCAAAAAAGGTCCGTCTTTGTAAACAAAAATAGACTTCAATTTAGGAAGTCCTCTCTTCAATGGATGCTATTCGATGAGGCAATGGGTACCTTTCTGCCTCTGTTGATACCGAGCGAAGTAGAGTTGGTTAGTCGCTGTTGTAGGATCGTTGAGTATTTCAAAAATGGATTCTTCTGTTTGATTAAATTTGGAAAGTAATTGTTTTATAAATTGTAATGAAAAAATATGGAATTTAGCAAGTGATTTTCTTTTTCGTAAATCAATAATGATATTTTCTAATACCTTCTCCTCGGAAAGTACATAATACCTTCTTCTAATATTCTTACTACTTCTACTAAACTTTATCAATTACAATAAGGAACAAGATGGCAGAGGTGTATAGACTCAGAAGAACACTAATAAGTAGTAATAATTTTTGTGCCAACGTGCCTGAATGTCAGGCCTTCTTCAGAGCTAAGTACAAACAACATCTATAATAAAATTAAAATAAAACAATATAAAGAGAAAATATGAAACACAAATAAAAAAAAATTATATAGAGACTAATTTACATACGTGTAAAAGATAAAAATAAAAATTAAATTAATATTATTGTTGCAATGTCATTTCTTTAATAATTATTAAGTCATTCTCAGCGTTTCGAACTTTTCTAAAATCATCAATAGGTATTTTCGCTAAAAACAGTTGCAAAGAGTCATCAACTGATTATATTTATGAACGTATTTAATTATAATTAAAATTTTAATTCATTTATGAAAACATATATTAGTTTAAACTTTAATTAGCAAAATTTTTATTTCTACCATTTTTTGATTCCATACGTTTTCCTTCCTCATACATCTCAATCCTTCAATTATACATAATTGTTTAATTGTCAATTTTTTTTTTATAATTTCTGTTTTAAATTATGTCATTTCTTGTTATAAAAAAATTATATTTATGATGATTGATTGCTCATATAAATTAAAATATAATCGTTCTATATTTCATTGTTAGTTACCGTATTCCATAATTGATGCTAGATGTTCTAATGGTTCCTATGCATAGCCTTTTATTTATTCCTTGTTTTTATTTTTATTGTTACTCTAAATAGTATTGTTGATTAATCCACTAGAAATATTTTGTATTCATTATATTTGTAATGCATAGAAATTTTCCTGTAATTTACTACTTGTTTTATATTTCTTATGATGTTTATTGCTTTTAACATTTTTCTTGTACTGTTTTCGGCTTTATAATTTTTTTTTTCCGATTCAAAGTCATGGTTGTTTATTATTACACTGTAGGCAATGCTGATGTGTTTTATATATATAT
>NW_027111655.1:0-1613 GCF_000696795.3 Halyomorpha halys
GTCTCAAACCGAAAACATCTTACAGACACGATCCCTTTTTTTTTTTTTCTATTCTGCTGGTTAAACCGGAAACGTTGAAAGTGGAAGACACATGTTGGTTTCCAAACCATCGACCTAATTGGACCAAAAGAACGTCATCTGCAAACTGTTATCTAATTGGATGTCTATGGGTATCCTCAAAAGAAAAGATCCTCCATTCATTTCCGTGCTAATAGAGACGAAAGTTAGGAGGACATTCGTTTTGATTTGTTAAATATGTTGCTAAGTAATTTTTCGTAATCATTAATTAGACGCAGAATTTAATTGTTATTTCTAGAGATCAAATTTTCGTGCAATTGCATATTTTGTTCTACATATTCAAAATCCACCAAACCTCCACGGAAATTCGAATCATAGAAGAAACATTCAAATAACATTAATTTTATATTACACGTTTTGGGTTTGTCCACGATTTTTTACGTTTTGAGTTATTTTCTTTTCTTGCCATTAGTTAATTTATAGTTTAAAATTGATAAATTTGAGGTAAATAAATGCATTGATAAACATATGAAAAAATAATAACGCATTCAATTCAACCTAAAAAAAAAAAAAGTATTAAACCCAGGGGACGAATATTCTTGGAATGATATTAAACCAAGGTTGAATAAGTAAAGGTGTATGCTTACATCTCACTTAGTTATGTCTCCTGGGGTTTTCATTTTTTTAAAAAATATTACTATTGTAGTTTGCTTCTAAATATTATTTTCAATAAAAATTAAACACAGAATCAATATCAATATATTCATACTTATACTTTTTTAATCAAACTTTATAATTTTTGTCTAAATTGACTAATTACTTGTTAATTTTTTGTTAATTGTATATTTGTTTGTCGGAGCACGATTGAAAAGCTAAGCTGGAGAACATGTTATGTGAAATTTTAGGGAAAATTTAAAACGGAATTTAGTTTGGGTGATTTTTTTAAAATCACATTTATACCTAGTGGCCTTGCATATTGTTTCTAAAACGTAAAATTGAAGCAATGTTTAATATGGTTTGTGTTACAGATAGAAATGAATGTACCACTAGTGAAAGACATTAATTTAATTAATGTAGTTATTATAAAAATTTATATGATATGTGTATTGGTGAGAAGATTTCAAATGGAAATTGATAAAAATGACTACAAGAATTTTAAATGTATACGGATAACATATAATTTAGGATACTTAGTACATGAAAATGGGATAATATCCCGAAACGTTGAACAAGCTCAAAATACAGAATAGTTTATAATCTAATTGGAAGTTTTCATCTCCTCAGCAATTTAAAAAAAAAAAAAAAAATTGAGGCAGTTTTAAGAAGTTGAAAAATGAAATTGTTATTCCTTTATAACAAGAACATAAAATCATCTAAAACAGTTAGCTCTTCCAATATATAAAAAAAAACTATATTTTTAATTAAAGAAGTTTAGTATTTCTATGTGTGTTTGCATAAGTGTAAATAATATTTAGTGAGTTAAATTTGATTCATTCAAGGTTAGGTTAGCTATTTGTGTATTAATTTTATAAATTAAACAATAAAGTTGATTATTGGAGGATTTGGGTGTATTATACACATTTTGTGTTTCTACT
>NW_027111655.1:2892-4279 GCF_000696795.3 Halyomorpha halys
TATCTAAATAAATAATATATATAACTAAGCACACACATATATAGCTAATTTTAATCCTAATATAATGAATAATTATGTGGAGTTATTCTTTTTACGTACTCTTCATTAAAATATTATTAGTACATGAAATGTATTATATATACTTTACTGAGTATTGTATGTATTGATATGTGGAGTTATTATTTTTTTTTTTTTCATACCCTCCTGTAATGATGTTAGTGGGTATTTGGTACGTACATATAACATACCTCCTATATGTACGTACCAAATACCCACTAACATCATTACAGGAGGGTATGAAAAAAGAAAAAAACAACTCCACATATCAATACATACAATACTCAGTAAAGTATATACATTTCATGTACTAATAATATTTTAATGAAGGGTACGTAAAAAAAAAAAAAGTTAAGAAAAAATACAGACAGATATGGTCATTTGTTGAATTAAAATTAGTGGGAATCATAGAAGTATGAAAGTATCAAGTCAAATATTTGTTTTGTTTTTTTTAGTCTTCTTTGTGATTTATTTAATTATAAGTTCTTCTGGTAAGCGATTGAACTGATATAGTACCATATAGTTCGAAGTACCTTTATCAAACATATTTTTATAAGGTGGTTCGCTAAATTAAATTTTTTTATGACATTTTTTTAGATATATTATTTATTTTCTAAATAAATTACTCTCCATAAATTTTAAGATAATTCTGCAAAAAAATAAAATAATTTAGGTGGTAAAGTAGGACAGATTTTAAGATTTTCTGTTTTATTACTGCAGTGCGTTATTGTTCTTGATGTTCGATGCTGTAGATTTGCAAGTTTTGATAGATTACTATCAGCACTGGCACCATAACATTCGATCCCATTTCTTAATATAGATTCAAATAATGTTTTGAACACCATTAATGTTTATCTGTTAAGTACAAATTGGGGTTAATCACTTTTAAATGACCATACTCTTAATCTCTTTAAAAAATTTACCATGTTGGATTCCCAAGAAAAAGTATTATCCATAGTAAAACCCAGATGTTTATATTTTTCAACATCATTTCAACATTAGTAAATCTAGCCCGAACCATATATGAATCCTTCCATTGTAATTCTTAACCACCCAAAACCACTAGTTTCTAACCTTGCTCTCCTTCCTGGCAATCCTCTGAAGTGTCAGAAGACAAGATGTCCTCGAGACCTCCTTATGTAGAAATGTTATTAGAGTGGTACCAAAGGGTAGTTTCTATACCTCTCTATAATAGACTGATATCACATTAACTAGATATGATTTTATGTAAGTACAGTAAATAGAAAACAATTAAAAATGGAGAAAATTATTTGCAAAAAATATTTCAGTCATTGTGAATGATACAGGATTTTATATACTGAAGTTCAAT
>NW_027111655.1:6674-7068 GCF_000696795.3 Halyomorpha halys
TAAGAGAACATCATTTAAAGAATAGTAAATTTTCTAAAATATAAGCCCTAATAGAGTTATTTACGTTAAATATTTTTCGAGATATAGCTTTTGAAGAAGCAACGTTTCAGAAAAATGTTGTATGGGACGTACTGAAAGATCAGTAGTTAGTGAATTTATTTTGAAAATTTATATCTCAAAAGCCATTTGACGCACATATGTCTATTAGCACTTAAATTGAAGTTAGTTTAATGAGCTATACAGTAGTTTATGATGTTTATCTTTGTAGGAGTAATAGTTTACGTGAAATTTGCGTGAAAATAAATTGATTTATAGTTGTTCGGGCAAATTTTCATTTGCCAAATTTATATTCATATGTGAATATGATAAAAACTACTACCCCTACGAAGATAAG
>NW_027111656.1:0-471 GCF_000696795.3 Halyomorpha halys
TTTTTTTAATATCATTCATTTCAGAAGGAACTACATAAATACTTGTTGATAATTTCGGTAACTGTTAGTCAATATTAGTATTCATGATCTTTAGTTTAACCTGTTAAAATTTGTTAAATTAAAAAAATGGTGTTAAATGGAGAAACATTTTCATCATTTAGCACGTTAAAAGTGATATAACATTTAACATGGCTGAGAGTCAGTTAATAAGTCTGCTAAATAGAGAATGACGTCACGCAACAGACCAGCTGAGTTCCACATGTTGTCTCATGTCGTTTTGATAGGTTAGTATTTAGTAGTTCTTGTTGTTTTTGTTTTTAAATTCTACTGGAGAGAGAGAGAGAGAAAGAGAGAGAAATACTTTATTTATCTATGCTGCCTAAATACATTAGGTTGCTATCTCACATAGCATTACATATATAAATTACACATACATCAGAAAAAAAAAGAGATACAATAATAAGATATAAT
>NW_027111656.1:2265-3607 GCF_000696795.3 Halyomorpha halys
GGTCTCGAGGCCATCTTCTTTTCAGACGCCTCAGAGGATTGTCCGGAATAAAAGAGGAAGCAAGATTAGAAACTAATGGGTTTGAGTGGTTAGGGCGTTTGTAATGTAAGGATTGAAATCTGGTTCGGGCTTGATCGGTTACAAATGGAACATTAAGGTCTTTGTGGATGATTTTATTTGTGACAAAGAAGGGAGCATTTAGGATTTTACGAAGGATTTTATAAATAAATATAAAAATACTCTTTGTACGGATAAATTTAAAACGAGATTAAAAAAAAAAAAAATGATTTCACCAACGAAATTTGTATTTTACATATTTTTACTATTGATTAAATTAGTTTTACTGAAACAAGTAATTTATGCAGTAGATATTATGTATTTTTTATTTCAACAAAATATATTATGAACACTTTCATAGTAGGACAAATGTTGGAAGTACATTTTTTTTTTTAAATTGATTATGGGGGGAGGTATAGTCTCATACAAAAGACACCCCTAACTATATACAATGTTATAAATAAAAAAAATTAAGATAAAATAAATGGATTAAATAATAATTCTTAATAAAAGATAATAGTAAAGTTAATAACAAAAACGATGTGGATTTAACAAAATAAATACATTACACACCATTTTTTACACAACATAAAACAATACATTTACAATTATTATCAACAGAAATATTGAGTTCTTTTAGACAACGGAAAAAAGCACCTAGTTCATCATTATTAGATGTTAGTAATTGATCATACGGCGAGAGGTTTCAAATGGGTCTGCCACTGAAACAAATGTAAAATGATGAAACATTAAATGAATTATAAATAAAATAGATTTAAAAGAAATATACTAGATAAATAAAAATGTTGATAATAATTTCAACAGTGGCAAACCCATTTCAAACATTGTCTTTGCTAACGTCGACTATTGCCGCTGAAGACGTTAATAATCTTGCCACCACATCAAAAATAAAATTTTAGCGTGACAATAACAGAACTGATAAATATAAAATTTATAACAGGATATTCTGCAGCAGTTTGGGTTTCAGTCTTCGGGTTGTGGTTGGGTTTCCCAAGTTGTAAGTCACGGCTCCTTTAACTGTAGGTAACTGAGAGTGGAACTTTTTTTTTTTATGTAATCCTCTATTTGTAATTTTCGATTTAATTGGCTGATTACAATAACTTGCCAAGAAAACATAGATAGGCGAAATGGATGGAAACTTAAATATCAGGTTGTAAAAAGGTTGTAGGAGATATAAATTGATAAAAATGGTTCAAGATAACCTATAAATTAATCTTTCACCACAAATGTTTTATCAGATGCTTGTTCACTTAATTACCTAGAA
>NW_027111656.1:10476-10719 GCF_000696795.3 Halyomorpha halys
CAACACTATTTATGTATCTATAATGTTAGTTGTTTTTTTATTTTCTAATCATACTGTAATTTTTCTTATTCCTTATGGTATCTTCTTTTTTGTTGTTAGCCCTGATGAAGGCTTGAAATTTAGGCCGAAACGTTGTCACTAATAAATAAAATTTTACTTACTTGTGTTCTACACTGACCGCACCCCAAATCATCTCAACAAGTTTATCTTTTGTTCTTTTCACGGCTCTGATTCCCCCCCCCC
>NW_027111657.1:0-3615 GCF_000696795.3 Halyomorpha halys
ATGTAAGAGAACCTCATTCGACAGCCCAGACGAAGCTCTGCTAAGTGGGGCGAAACGTTATTTAACGATAAATAGTTTTCTTTTGCAATTTTGATACCTTTATTGACCTCCACCCCTTTCAATTTAAAATCCGTTAGTTTTTAGTACTTTAATTTTAAGTTTTCATGCCGGATTTTTTTTTTTTTAATTGAAACGCGATGCTGCTCAACATACATCTTAGTAATTACTAAAAATATTTCTCACTCTAGGATGAATTTTGTGCTTGCTACTTATTTATAAAGTTCTAATTATGACCTAGGATTTTGACTAGATGATATTTTATCTTTATATTTGTAACTATGGCATGCATTCTTATGTTCGCGTTGTGTTTTCTTTGTTTCTAATTTATAACATCTGGGATTGGTATAACTTGGTGTAGAAATATGACATTCGACCAGAGAAGGATATTGCTACATCCCATTAACGGTGAAATATCCTGGAACCGACATAGTAAATAGGATTGACCAAAGTTGGAAGCATGCTCGGATGGATTGAAGCATGTATGAGGAGCGCTGCATACTCCTTGTGAGACCCCTCGTTCGTGCCTAAGGTCTCCTCAGTTGGATTTATCTACTTCCATTCTCTGTCACGGCAACCGCTGAGCCTTTTGTGTTTTTGTTTTATTATCTAGTGCCTATGCTTAGTTGGATTTCTTTATATGTGCCTCACAGGGTCGCCATTACCATTTTGATATAGTTTATTTAAAAGGAATTATTATTTTAATATCTACAAAAATATAAATCGTAACAGTCAAGAGAAAAAAGTTAATAATTTATATAAATATGACGATAAATAGTAAAATTAAGGTTCATCAATGTGTTGTATTTACTAAAAATCAAACTAGGAAATTCCATTATTATTAATTATTTCGAATTAATAATTAAACTTAAAAAATGAAAAGCAACTAATAGCCTTTTTTAGATTCCATTAAAATAATGTTTATTAACATGACATTTAAATCAGAAACGTGTACATATGCATGACTATAGATATGTATATACGCTTGGCTGGAGTTTACATTAATATAACTTAGATGTAGATTATGTATACATTTCTGTGTCATTTTATGGTTCAAAAAATTAGCATTAGATTTGTTCATTTAGTGACTTATAACTCTCGTTTACAACTATTTTGTTTTTAATTATTATTGATATATATTCTTTTTAATAATGGCTATAATATATTTTTTTATTCTGTTTCAGGTAAGTGTTTTTGAACCATCTTGAATGATTATTCATTTCTATATGAAAGGAGGTATTTAAAGTTCAGTATTTTATTTTAGATTCTATTACAGTATTGGTAGTTTACCAATAAATATTATATTTTTTTAAGAGCATTTTAACTAATTTATAAATTAACCTTATTTGATTTTTTTAAAAAAATTAAATAACTTACATAAAAAAATAAAAGGACGCTGCAAAGTCGGTCGAAATGTTAGTAGTCTTTTTGGGTACGACTCATTAAAGCCAAATATGTTTGTAATTATAATAAGAATTGTTTTTTTTAAATTATAATTTATAATAATATAATATAAGCCCAAATAATTATTATTTGTAGATCGTTTAAGTTAAATTGAATTAACAACTTTTTTTAGAGTATCTCCGATGAGCTTATGTTTCTTAGCTGTATAGTTTAGGAAATAAATCAATATAAAATTTATTCGTTTTTTAATTTATTTATGTATTGTTTATTAATTGTTTTTACTTAGCTGACCCTGTCCAAATTAAAATTAAGAATCATCTTTTCACTCCAGCTTGCTGAACTCATAGCTTTGTTGGATAAAATTTCCTTGACCTCCTGTCTAATTTCAACTTATCATAAAGTACAAAAAAATTTCATTTTCTTCTTACAGGGTTATTATTATTATTTGTTTAAATATTGTTTTCTATCAAGTGATATTATACTATAAAATAGACAAAAAACGAATGTTTCTCATAAAATTTTCATATAGTTAAAATAAAATATTTAGTCTGAAGGCAAACCGTTTTGTACTAAACTGATTTACGCTGTTGTCGACATTCTTATTGCCTATCAAAATGCGTTAGGGACTTAAAAAATATTCACTTATAATGTCTACTTTTAGAATTGTACTTGCTATTCTTTTTTCAATTAAAGGCTCATTTTTTATTTTATCATTTGTACTTTATTTATTTATTATTTTTTTTGGAGAACGATACGCTCCACACTCATGCTTAAAAATAACTGCTGAGTGTTTTTAATTTTCTCCAGACAGTTTTAGGTGTGCCGTGTATCTTATTTTATTATTAATTATTATATAGTATTAATTAGATTAATATATCTCTATTTTAGCTTTTCTCTATTGCGTTTTTAAATCCTGATAGATCTGATGATAGGCTTAATAATTTGGCGAAACGTTGAAAAAATTTATTAAACATCAATTTTGATGTATATATATTGCCTGGACTGGGAATCAGACAATTCCCCAATTTTCTTATTACACACGTGACTTTTATTTAAACAAAAAATAAATTAAAATCTGTACGGCTACAACTCATGAAGGGTTAAAGGTCCAGTACTTTGTAAGGAAGTACTGTTACAAGACCAGGAGTTGTGCAAGGAGGTCATTTGGTTAGAATCACGCTCGAACCCAGGCTTTTACCCAATACGTTTATTTACTTTTCCAAATTTCTGCTTCTTGAATTTCCTCGCTACAAATGCTACTAACTTAATATAAATTTTAATAATTGTTAGAAAAAAAAAGAGGATTCTTGTATAAAATTTTTTAGTTAGTTCCTTCGCGACGATACTCCTGGACTAATTACACCAGATACAGATAGAGCTTGATATTATAATGGCTGTATCGGAGAGGTACATGGGCTTAGTAGGCACCTTAGCAACACTATTTATAAGGCCAACAAGGGGGTTGGAGGGGGGTGTGGGCTATATCAGATGGTTATCAGGCACGCGATTCCAAGGCGCCGCGCTACAATATTGAGGAATTTTTTTTTCGTTGTCCCCTTTTAAATACATCATAGTCCAGTTCATGTTTATTCTAATCCTTTTCTGATTTATAGAACTTTTATTTTGGTAAATATAAAAAAAAAGAAAAGTTTTTTGTTTGCTAGTGATTATAAAATATGTCCTGTTGAAAAACGTTAAATATACAGCCATACTTTATTTCTGTATAAATATTAAAAAATATCTGAGACCTGTGAATGGAAATAGCATGCAGAGTTACTGAACCAATATGAAGTATTACTAAATCAATATGATTTTTTTTAATATTTGAATTATTTCAGGGACTGGTAAAATCATATGATTAATTTTAAACCAATTCATCATTATTATGCAATTTTTATTTATTTATTTATTTTTTGTAATACATAAATGAGTAGATAATTTTATCCTAGACAATTTTAAGGGGCATTAACATACGTGTTTCTAAAAGGAAAAATAACCCAATACGGTTTTGAAATAAAATGAAATTCATGTTGAATGAAGATAGGTGTAGGTGAACGTATTAAGTTCATAGTTGGTAGATAGTTCGGGTGACGGTCGATAAAGGTACAAAATGTTAAAAGTAAAGCTTTTTAATCTTAACCAACGTTTCGCCTC
>NW_027111658.1:0-2254 GCF_000696795.3 Halyomorpha halys
GAAGCGGTAGGTGGGTCCGTGATTCGAATTCAAGTTTATCAGAAACGAGGTCCACATCAACAATGTAGGCCCTCCTTATAGTGCCTCTACTTTCTCCTTCAATGCGCCGTCATTGGTTGAGTTGACCGTTGAGAGTTATTAAAATAACATACATAATAATAATAATAATGAGAACAGTTAAAATAAACGAATGGTCAGGGATTCACTACTTTGTAAGGAAGTATTATGTTTGAACGACGGTTATACAAGGAGCTAAATTTTTTCACGATCACGCTCAACCACTAGATGTTTTCCCAATAAAGAGTACCCACTATAAACAGGCTAGGTGCCTCCGGAGAGCTCCCAAACCCACAGGGTTGGCTCACAGTAACAGTAACAGAATAAATGCCATACAAATAATTATTTATTAATTGTATTAATACACATGAAATAGCTATGCAACTATATCAATGCCTTATTGGATAATAGGTTCAAGTCCGTTTCCCAAGAAATAAAGTTTAAAGTACATGTTTTGTTATCACTTAACAATATTTGTTTCATTGTTATGGTTTTTTTGGAGTCTTTAATAAAAAATTAATTATTATTGTTATTATTATTGGCGCGACAGACCCTAGAGGCCAAGGCCTCGTCCGATGTACGTACGAAATACATCCCGCCATTCTTGGCGTGGTTTTCATAGGGTGGGTCCGTCTATCCCCTAAATAGTCCCACGCCTATTTTTGTGGGTACCACCCATTGGCTAACGAGCCTCACAAATCCCCGGGGGGAGGATTTGAGAGAGTATTGTATAATTATATGCTTGAAAAAATCCCGGATAGGGCCGGGGAATCGATCTCGTAACCTTTTGGGTTAGCAGACAGGCGCTTTACCACGCTGCTACCGTCACCCCTATTAATAAATAAATTAATAGGTTTTAACATTTGACCATTGAGAGCAGAACATTTCAAGTGTCACCACTCTTCAAAGCTAAATACATATATGTGGGAGTGTGTAGATCTGTGGTAAGTGAGTGGTATCTCACTGTGATATTAACTCCAAGGACCCGGGTTAGATTATTATTACATAATCTGGCAGTTAGATAATTATTTTCTATTTCACTGTAGCCATGAGTCAGCCCTCCAGGGTTCACCCAGCCTCATTAAAGTGGGTACCGTGAATTGAGAACAAATTTTCCGCTCTAGCGTGATTCTGACAAAATCACCTCCTTGCACAAACGTTGGTCTAGTAACATTACTTCCTTACTAATTATTGCATCTCTGACCCTTCATGGGTTGTAGAGGTACAGATTTGATTTTCTAAAAATTTACATATTTTGATAACTTTTTTTTAATGTTAATTATATGTATTTTTAAGAGTCAGTAAATAATACAACTATACTGTGGTGAAGTTTAGCAACTATTTTGTTCGCATAGTTATGCCTATTGTCTATGACAATGTGTTCTATACACACTATCAGCTCAGGTCAGTAGTATCACTGAAATGTAGAACATATTTGTAATATTTATGTATATTATACAGTATTTTACGCTTTCTTGGCTAAGTCACATAGAAAAAAGCAAATAGCTAAGTCAACATGACAGTTTGAGTGAAAGTTTACACACAACCAGAGGAGGTCAATGTTTTATCATTCCCTTCTGATTCTCTCAAGATGACTTCAACAAATCTTGTCTACATATTTTTTCATGGGATGACCGCTAGTTATCTGCGAATAAATATTACCTGCAAAATATTATAAACCAGGTCAATGTAATGTCCTATAATATTAACTTTAATAAAAATATACTAGAGAAGAGTCCATTGGAACTGCAGTTCAATAGGCACTTCGGATTAACCTTCCTAGTAAAACTAAAATAATCAAATTCTGATAAAAAAACGAACGAATATGGTAAAACAAAACCAAATAATTGATTTTTTCGCAAGCATTGAATACCAATAGGTCGTTTGAAAACTTAATTAAATCTTCTACATTACTAAAGAAACTTTTATTTTAAATTTGTCAAATACTTTTAACTTCACCATATGTTACTATACATGAAATACTGCATTTAGTAATATACCTTTGTTTTCTAATATATGAATTAAATAAATATTGCAGTTTTTTTAAGGCAATCCACAGCGAAGGTGATGTTTGCACGGTTATCTACAGGTGACCAATCAATTCTAACCATGGTGGGGGGTGTATTTTTTTATTTTGTGGGACCGCCACTTAATTGTAGGAATTCAACGCCCCCAGGCTGGATTCGAACCGGCGCCG
>NW_027111659.1:0-29744 GCF_000696795.3 Halyomorpha halys
TTATATATTAATTGTCACTAGCAAATTACAAAAGAAGGTGGTTTATTTGGCAAGACGAATGGCTTTACTAATTTTAGTAAAATTTGGTTACATAAATCAACCGCTTGCTAAATATTTCACTGATTGCATGCAATCATAACGCTTCACATTAGAAAGAACTAAAAAAGATACCAAATATTAGGCAATGTCTATATCTAGTAGTTAAGTAAAAAAAGATCTCGAACCATCTTTTTTTCAGACGCCTCAGAGGATTAACAGGGTTTGTTAAGGAAGAGATATAAAGAACTTAAAGGTAAAGGTGGGTAATGATCAAGTAAAAATATCCATCTTAAATCCGTATCTGTCAATTTTATTTTTATGCATCAAATAATGTAAATTGGATAAAACATTATTAGTTAAAATGGATGAGCTATTTTGTAGCTCAAATACAAGATGTAAGAGGGGTCGGATGAAAACTACACGCGACTATGAGTAATAGAAAATTTTCCCTCTTTTATGTTCATAAAAAGAGAAGAAGGTGAAGGTTTCAGAAGTTATTAAATTTTTTATTTCAACCATGATTAGTGACGTTAAGATCATTAAAAACTAAAAGAAATTCATTAGCCTATTAAACAAAGGTAACAGTAACCAAACTAAAAAATACGCCAATAAATTTGACAGTTAAAACCAGATAATACTTTCAATTATAGTTAGTGACATTTTACGACAGTACTTTATTAGTGATGGAATAATAAAATGATGGAGTATAATTATAATATATAAGTAAGTATAATTTAACCAAACAATAATAACTAAAAACTGTTTTTTTTAAACATCCCAAAATAAATTGTGAAAAGTCTTTAACATAATGACGATACAATTCACGATTAATATTCCGATTTATACTTGTTTGGCATGGATTAACTGAAAGAGGATTATTGATACAAATGTACAAGAGGAGCCGTGTTGGCTTCGATCCATCTTGTTTTTCGGCGACAGGCCCAACGGTCATCGAATGATGAACTAATTAAAAGAATGCGAGGGGGAGTCACTTTGATGGATCGTTACACGACCTTAACTGATCGCCAGATTATTTCCGCTTTACAGCCAGAACCATCATTTATAGTTCAAAATTTATAAATAGGATTCTATAAGAAGTTGTACGCACGCATTTTACAAAAATATATTTGGGAAGTATTGGGAACTTACGATTAGGAGGGATGTAAAAAAACGCTGTAAATGACTAAGCAATGGTTCGACCGGTAGAAAGTTTATGATATCGGAAGAGCTTCCAACAAATCACAGCAAAGAACTTCAATCAAAGTAAGCAATACGATAGTTCATGATAATAACAATGTAGAAAATAGTTGGGAATTAATAACAGGATGTAAAAGTTCAACTAAATACTAATAAATATCCAAGAAAATGCCCTGAAAGAGATTAAAGCACAAGAGCTGAGGAGCAAAAACGGCAGTTAGTTCACAGTAATATATTACTAGTCGAAATTGATGAGTCTGCCAAATATACATAGGGGGGATAAATGTTAAAAAAATAAATTCTTCATTCGGAGTAATATATCTTTAAATTTACCAACAATACAAGAAAACCTAAGAACACATCACTTAAAGAAGAGAAAATTTTCTAAAATAAGAGCCCTGATAAAGAAATTTACGTTCAATAAGTTTCCAAATATAGCATTTTAAAAAGGAACATTTTATAAAAAATATACTTAAAAATCAGTAAATAGTGGATTTATTTTGAGAAATTTATATCTCAAAAAAATTCGACGTACAGATGTCTATTATCACTCAAATTAAAGCTAGTTTAATGGACAATGTGTAGTTTATGGCGTTTATCTTCCTAGAAGTAGTAGTTTTAATGATATTCAACGAAAAGAATTCACAAACTATTGATTTATAGTTGTTCCGATAAAATTTTTGATTTTTGAAAAATAAACCTCAGGAACCTTAAAACGTAAATATGTCTGTCAATAATCAAAATAAAGGTAATTTAATTTACTATAGTGTAGTTAATAACTTATCTTATTAGGAGTAGATATTTTTATGATATTCGCATATGAATATAAAGTAAAATCAAATTTTGTCCGAACAACTATAAATCAATTTATTTTAGCAAATATAATAAAACATACAACTCCTGGGAATATAAGTGTCATAAACAACTATATAGTACGTTTAACTAACTTTGATTTAAGGCTGGCAGCCATTAGTATATCTTATGATTTTCAGATATATATTTAATAAATAAATTAACTAACTTCTGATTTTTCAGTGAATTTTTTGTTTAAAAAGCTATATCTCGATAACTATTAAACGTAAATAGCTCTTTTAGGGCCCATATTTTAGTAAATTTAATCTACTTATAATGATGTTCTCTCAGGTTTTCTGGTGTTTTTAATAGTTTTAAAGGTAAAGAGCTCCAAATGAAAAATAAATTTTTGTAACGTCTTGAAACAGCAGCAAGTTTTCTTTCCCCTACCTATCCTAGACAGACTCACCAATTTTGACTAGTAATTATACATAGTTTTCCTTGAAGTAATAAAAATTAGAGTGAAATAACAGCCTTTTTTCTCCTCTAGGGTTCTTGTACGAATTAGCTCTGTATTACAATGTTGGTGCTCTATAAGCAACTAATAATGAATCGAATGGTTGTAAAACCCTTAGAAAAACTGTTAAACCACTACCGATAATAGCTACATTAGAGAGATGGTTAGGTTAGTTACCAACGTCAGTAAAACTAACATCATGTGAGCTTACTAGCTTGAGAATACTCGCAAATTCAGCTAGCTCTGATTCACGAATGGTGTGCTTAATAGATACCGACGATTAACATCGAGAGATCAGTGCAAATCACTTTTATGCTCTATCGAGGTCTATATCCTACTGCTAGCATACGTGGTTAAATTCGAACAGACACAATAAAATACCTGGGCTGGAAAAATGACTTCCCTCAGCCACACACATAAAAATAACAAAGCAAAAACTTTTTTTTTAATGCGATGTTTCTAATTTACTTATGAAACTTAACTGCTCCTTCCAGTAATTATTTTTGGTTCATTAGTACTTTATTCAAATTCACTTTATTTGCTTAAAAGTTAGTCACCCTATGATAGATGGTTTCATATTATCTGTTGTTTTTTTTACATTGTTTCCTATTACGGTTTTTGTTAATCATTGTCGTCTTTTCCAATTTAGTATTGTAGCAATATTTATGGTTTCATTTGTTCATTGAAACTTTGCTTTTTACTCAAAGTATTTAAACTCTGCTTTCGATACTTGTAATATTGTTGAGTCTAGCCCCGGGAATAAATAAATAAGATTATTATTATTTCCATTGGAATGTAGGATGCAGCCAATTTAAATAACATACCAACAAAAGACATCTGAGCCAAAAAGATGAATCTTATAGAACATTTCATAATTCCTTCAATCTTATCTCCAACACAGCGGACATCCCTCCGTACATAAAAGTTAAGGAATTGGTAGGAAACATAAGAAAGTGGTAGAGGGAACTGCCGGGATATTTAAAGATATTAGAACATGGAATCTGAGATTTTTTAAAAAGTTACCGATGGACTGAAGTGTAATCTATATTATAAGTTAAAATATAACTTAAATACAGTTTAACGTATATATATTCCATGCATTAAATAAAAAAATGACTCATTTTATTTTAATTATTTAATTTGAATAAAAATTTGTTTTTTAAAAAATATAGCAATCTAATTTTGATGCAAAAACGCTATGGAACGCTTTGATACTATTATCATCGTCGGAAATCGACATTACCCTCGTTTATTAAAAATATTGAAAAAAATATTAAATTATATTGCATTGTCTTTAAATAACAATTTTTTCGATCAAATCGGCGGATGGTAGCGTGGCCGAGCGGTCTAAGGCGCTGGTTTAAGGCACCAGTCTCTTCGGGGGCGTGGGTTCGAATCCCACCGCTGCCAATAATTTTTTTTTTTTGCTAATGCACTAAATTACAAGACAAACTCATTATAAAATTTTTATATAATAACTAAATATGAAAATGAAATTTTAATAACTGAAAAAGAAATCAAAATTTCATAGCATTATGGGCATAAGAAGAATTATCTACGGGAGTCATTACGGAATACAGAATCGAATCTAACAATCAATAATTATTAAATTTAAAACAATATCTAATTAATGATTAAATAAATCTATATATATAAATATATTCACCAATAAACTAAATTTGTTATTAAAATGTACACCAAACATAAAGAATAGCATAATAAAAACCAATTAAGCCATCATAAACTAAAAAAACAAAACAAAAAAAAACTGGAAAATAATATATTGAGTTATAAATATTTAAACGAATGATAGATTAGTTAAATAAAATAATGAAAAAGTAGAACTTTGACAACCATGCTTTGAGCTATCAAATAATAAAACTACATGAATATAATAGTAAATTTATTTTTCCTTTTGAAACTCATACGGCATCAAATAAACAAACGAATCTTTATTAACTTTTAGAATGAAGCATGGTAAAAAATATTTTTTTTTTATTAAATAACATATGTTGTTCTAAATTAATGTCCGAACTGTTCAACAAGATCTCTTCCCATTATTTTTATATTATATTTAAAAATATAAATTCATTGAAATTTAGGGAATAGTAGTAGTTTATATATTCTGTATTTATTATTTGTATATATCATGTAAATTGTATATATAAAAAATAAAGAGGTTAGAAAATAAAAAACAAGAGGGAATAGTAGTCTGAAATATTCAACGAAACAAACTTGGTGAAATATTAAAAAATATTTGATTTTTATTATTGCTGAGATAATATCGACAAGACGATGGGTCATTAGAAACCAGACCACTGTCCAGTGTTGAAAGCAAGATTTATTGCGATATGTTAAGCCACATTTTTAATTCGTAAAATATTTTATCGTAATGTAAAAATCATACTTCCCTGGTTAACAGAAAAAAATTAAAGGAAATTATTTCTCTGATTAATTTTTATTATGTTCGAACTACTTACTTTCTATATTTATTTAGATTTGTTGTGAAATGATTATATATGATTTTATTTAATTAATTAATAATTGTTTTCATAAATGATTAAATTTTAATTTGTAGAATTCCGCTCTGTAGGGGTAAGAATTAAACAGTAAACATTTATTTTATTATTTTATACTTGAATTTATTCAATAATATTACTATCTGCAAATTAGCAAATACATCGTAGGTATAAAAAGAGCAAACATTTTAAATAGTCTATAATTTTTATTATCTATTTTGTACTTTGAAAATAAAGTATTACGAAAAATATTTCAGCCGAAAAAGGATGAATTAACGGGAGAATTTAGAAGATTACACAACGCTGAATAAAGGGACCAACACCCGGTAAATATAATTCAAGTTATAGCATTGCGGCGTACAAGACGGGCGAGTAAGATTGTAGGACTTATTAACGTCCGAGGGATAGACCAAAACGTAGATGGGAGGATCGCCTTAAAACTGATTTAGTAGAATTGGCTTTGGAGGGGCATCACTGGAAGGATGTATGCAGGGAGCGTTTAGTGGTATCAGAACCTTCGGGTTCGTTAGTCCTCCATTATTATAATTATTTTATACTTTCCTTGATCTGGACAATTTTTTTTCGATGAAAAACCTGCAATAGATACATTTCAGATAGCTAACGACATTAGTATAAACAGGAAATAATTTTTTAAAAAAATCAATAAAAAAAAGAGAATATACCTTGTTAAATTCTACCTTTTTGCACCGCTGATATAATATATAATACGTAATAGTGATAAACATTTTAATAAATATCTGTATTTATAATGTAAAAAAAAATGAAGGTACAAAATGAAGAAATCTTAATTATTGATCTTATATTTTATAATTCAACTATTAAGGTTAACCAAATAGTATGCAATCATAAAACAGTCCTAAAAAAATAAAAATAAAAGTTTAGACAGCACTTAACAAAAAAATTTATCGCTATTTTAAAATCTTTATATATAATTAAATATACGTTAATATAACTGAATCTGCTAACTAAATTATAAATAATCATGTATATATTATGCTTTATACTAAATAATACATCGCGGGATTAGCACCAAAAAAAAGAAAAGATATGTCATTGAAGATTCATTTCAGACATTTATTAGTATGATTTATTAAATAAACAAATTATTCATAACCCAAGTGATTGTTTGCAACTTTTTTTCATTTAGATTCAATGAGGACAGGACGATTGGTTATTTGTATCGGCCGCAAGACAAAGCTCCGGTTGAGATTTAGTGTTTGGCTTGACACTACTCCTCCGAGCTCATACATTTTCAATGACCGCGCTTGAGAGACTAACTGCACTACATTAGCAGTTTGCAAACCCAAGCCCCCCTCTGATAGGCTTACGACCTGTACCACTTACGAATCGTAAGCAGGACTCATACTAGTCACAGAAGGAATTGATAAGCCAGTAAGATAAGAATTAGGATTGCTTAATGCCTACCAATCTTACATACATAATGGTACATTGATTATATAAATTACACACCTCGCCATTTAGTTTACGAGATTTATTTCACTGGGGTCACCAGTGAGGATAAGTGGAAAAAGATCTGAAAGATAAGTTGAGTTCCCTACTGAAAAAAATAGGAAAAAATACGTATGTTTTTTTTATAAACACTATAATTAAAATAAGAAAAGAGGATCGAGTAATCCACTTAAGAACAAGTGCTGTTCAAATTATGTTGATAATACCTAATTAATAATGAAATATACCATATATAAAATTATTACAGAAGAAAATTTCGGAATAAAACAATAAAATAAATGAATTTAATGAAATGAATATATAACTACGTATTTGAAGAGCAGAGTAGATCAATGGCACTGCCCTAATAATTCCAAGGACCGGGATTGACAGATAATTATTTATTCTGTTACTGAAGCCGTGTGTTAACGGCATGAGCCTGTGGGTTCGGACCTCTGGGGTCTGTCCCACCTAATTAAGTGGGTACCGACAACATCTAGAAGTGTAATTCTCACCAAATCACCTCCTTGCACAACTGTTTGTCTAGTACAAGTCCTTCCTTACAAAGTACTGCACCCCTGACCCTTCCTGGGTTGTAACGGTACAGATTTACAACTACGTATAATATACTTGAAGAAGTTTGTCGGGGGGTACGGTCAACAAAGAACAACATAAATAAATATGGTTTTGTTTATTTATGTTGTTCTTTGCTGACCGCACCCCCCGACAAACTTCTTCAAGCATTAATCTACGGTCAACTATCTACACCTCATTACGTATATTATAAATTGCCAATAGCGAATCTCCTAATATTTTTAATCATCTCCTTACTCTTCTTATCGCTCTCTCTTTCGGCATAATATTCATTTACTTACTCTTCAGTTTGTTATTTATCTATTCCACTCAAAAAAAGGTCTACCCATAACTTTTTTCACATCTCTTTATCTATTCCAAAACATCTATTTATACATCTATACCTCAAAAATTTATCCTTAATAGCTTCAGTTTTTTTTCTGTTGTTTTATATACATGTGTGTTGTCAATAAATTAATGATTATTATACTATATTAATAATTAATCAATGATCAATAAATTAAAAAGTGCAATATATTTTTTATTTATGAAGGACTTCAAACCATAAACAAAAATCAGTTACTCTGGATTTATGACCGAACGCCTCAATTGTTGAAACTTTAAGACATTTGTTTCCTCCCGAAAATAATGGTAAAAACATTGCAATTAACAAACATTCCAACATTGTAAAAATTTTCATTTTGTAAGTTTTACGAAATTATTATTTAACGACCGAACGCCATAAATTAACAAAATAAACATAGGATATATATATATATAAACGGCTAAAGAAGTTTTATTTTTCAACAAATTGGTAGCTATCCTGTAGGAAATTAATCATTGATTACGACATTGGTAACTAAAGTTGAAAAAATTTCTACCTATAAGAAGGACCCTTCTATTATATCTCGACATCAAATTGATGTCTTATTAATCAATTTAGCTGATTGAAATCCGATATTTTTTTCATCTTGGGGATAATTGATGGTTTAAGAAAATTCGCAGGTCAGTGGACTCATTCAGCGGACCCTTTTGAAGTTGTCAGTGTCAACGGATTGAAACTAATTATAGTGAATGTGTTAACGATATGCAAATAATTAATTAGTGTTAGGAGGTAACAATATAATTAGCAATGTGGACCTGTAGACTAATCCATTCAAAGAAACCGTCACCTTAGTTTGATTTTTATCCTGCCATTAGAAAATCGCTCCAAAAAGATTTTCGGCATTTATAGCTAAAACGTCTAGCGTGAAAAAAAAAAAAATTGAAAAATATATCCACGAAATATACCGAAACCATCAACTAACGAGACGACAACAACTTCCTGACAGGGAACGAGACAGATGGACTAAGTGCAATCCACATATTATTCACAGACCCAGCAAGACTGACATCATATTAATGTAAACAAATTCCCCAGACACGTCGTCTCTCCTGGAAGGGACAGAGAAAAAAAAATCCTGTTATCCTCCCGTTATATATATCAGCCGAAATAAATCCTTGGGCGGATTGGAAGAGAGCCAATAGCTAATGGTGAGGAACCCTGGTCAGTGTGGAGAGTGGGTGACGGATCCATCACTGACCTGAGATCTACCCCCGGCCTACTCCCGGCCCGGTAGCACCGTCCCGTCTGCGGCAGGTGAACGCTCTCAACTCCTAATTAATTCTTGACTCTGAGCCTCTGGTATTTTTTTTTTGTTTTGTTTTTATACTGCCTCGGGCCGCTCAAATGATAAGGACTACTTCATAAGCAGATGTCTGTATTGATGTTGTGCCCGTTTTCCTTTAAAAGGAATTGCGTAGTTTCATAAAAATATAGGGATGATTGATTATATAATTCAGTTATAATAAGGTAACAAATCATTAGTTCCTTTAAAATTTTTGTTAATGTTTCGAAGGGCCTCATGCCATGAGAATGAATCTGGAAAAAAAAATACATCTCGAAACAGTAGTAAGATTTAAGAAAAAATATCCACATTATGATATATGGTTGGCTTCAATTTTATGCAGTAAAATTATTATTTCTGAAACCAAGAGAAATAAATACAAAAGAATAACATTAAGTATTGTGACCTATGGGCAGAAACCTTGATCATAAAATACGACCCAACGAAGAAACATCTAGCGACAGAAATGTACCAATAGCGACGAGAAGAAAGAATATTCAGAATGGATAAAGTAAAAAATGAAACTGTAATAGAAAATAAAGAAGTAGAAAAAAAAAATTAGAAATTAGTTTGAAGAAAAACGTTCGAAATGGAAAGGACATTTAACAAGAATGCCTGAGGAAATATTCAAAGAAAAAAATAATAAACTTGAAGAAAAAATATGGTAGAACAGGATGAGATAGACCAAGAAAAATTAAGCACAGTGAAATGGAAGAATCCTATAAGAGGAATAGGTTTTTGAAAGGGTGGTCTGGAAGAAGGCCATACAAAATTTATGTTAAAGAAACCCTGCTTAAATAGAAAGTCTTTTGAAATTCTTGGGGTGTAATAGTTGATTGAAGTTAATAGTTTTATCTCAATATTATTTCTTGGAAAAAAAAAAAAAAATTATTTCATTATTCTATTTTATCCATATATATTTTTTATATAATTTCTCCCTCTTGTTATGCATATCATCATTTGATGTCTACCTCTATGTCACCTACAGCAAATTTACTTGTTGTATATATGTGTATACAGTTGTAAATAACAATAAATAAATTATTAAAAAAAAAAAAATTATTTCATTATTGTATTTTATCCATATATATTTTTTATATAATTTCTCCCTCTTGTTATGCATATCATCATTTGATGTCTACCTATATTTAATATTTCCTAATATTATCTTTACTTTAACATTAATTTGTATCTTTTTGCTTTCAAATGTAACGGTATTTGTTAATCGCCACTTTCCCCCACTCCTCTTTCCTATTGGTCTTCTTATCCGCCTTCAGCTCATTTTTGTGTTTACTTCCATTCAGTAAGGTCAAGTTCTTATTTTGTTTATTATTTTCTTTTATTATTGACCTTTATTGTATCCGTATTTCCTTTATTTTTCCGTCTTTCAGTGTGTACTGTATTTTTATATTTATTTTATTATTACCATTTTCATTAAATGTTTAATACTTTCTTTTAATTCTTGTTTATTTTTATATAAATGTACACATATTTAGCTACATCTGAGTTTACTTTTATTTCATGTTACCTTTCTCTTACTTCGTTACATTGGTTTTTAGTTGTTTGTATCTTTTTTAGCCCTGATGAAGACCTGCAAAGTTGGGCGAAACGTTGGCTGACGATAAAATTAATATTTGAGTTTTTTTTTTTTTTATTTAATTAATAAATAGTTTGGACTATTTATTAATAGACTACGTTTCGACCCAATCTACTAAAAATCTTGTACTAAATCCTTTTTTCCACCTAAATCTCTACTCCTACCTCTTCTTATTTTTGCTGTCGAGAGTCCATAATAATCTCTATTACTATGAAAATGTCTCTACTATCTCGTTTTGTACGTCTTTATATGAGTCGCAACGCAGGACAAATTTTAGAAAGATGTTTCCCCTCTGAATCAAGTTTCCTTATTTTATTTTCATCGTATTCTGTATTTCTAATTCTTCTTTTTGTTCCTACTAGAAGTCCCTCCGTAATCATCTCTGATATCGTCTATTCTGAACGCATGTCACAGGGACTTAATTCTTTTACTGTTAGTTATGTTATATGATGATGTACAAAGAAGAAATAAAAATATTCATAATAATAATAATAATAAAAATCTCCCATTGATCTTTTTGCACTGCTAGACATATTGCATATTACATTCATTTCCAAATTATTTGATAAGCATTTCTTTTCCACGTCTCCCTTCCGTATATTAACGGACGCCTTAGAGGCTGGTAAACCTTTATTTTGAGGCTTCTTGGTTGTTTTGTAATCTCACCTTCTCAACAGTACCCGTTTCTTATTTACAGAAATACTGTTGCTCTATATTCCTTCTTGATCGTGGTTATGTATTGATTATTACGTCTATCACGGTTATAAATTTTTTTCGATTTTGGGTCAGCGTTCCTTTTTTAAGTAAGAGATATATGTAGGGCTCCTGCTTAGTTTTTTCCAAACTTTTTTTTCGCCGTAGCTTATTTTTCACACTGTGTGTTTTTCCTCCAATTTAATTACTATTTTATTTTAAAGCGAACAGATTTTCGAGTGGCTACTCAGTTATAGAAATTATTGTTGTTGATGTAGAAATAAATATGTCCATATCCAACACAACCCCTAGTTCACTTAGTAGTTTTCTGAGCTCGATGGCTTACCATTGGGTATGGTATGTTCAGCTTAGTAACTTCTTGTGTAATTATAGGTTCGATAGAATAATTTCAGTTTACATTTTTATAAGATTAGAATAAATCTGTATGTCAATATATCTTGCTAATTCGCGCAATATCAGTTTTCCCATAATGCGCCATTAGCAATTCTGGTGGTGCTGACCACAGAAATAATCATTTCCTCTGCGCCTGTAATTTTTTTTTTTTTTAATCATCAAGAGTTAGGTTGACATTTTAGGTCGCCGTAAGAAACAAAAAAGCAAACAAAAGAAAATTAAAAAAAAAAAAAGATGGAGACAGAATTGAAAAAAAAGTGGTGTAGCGCCTGGAGAAGGTTTGATGGAGAGATAAGCGTGGCTACCTGCCGCTGGAACCCGATCAAAACTAAAAACTATTACATAACCTCTTTCGTCGCTGGGCATCTGCTCCTCTTGCCTGTCGTCGGCCGGTGGGGGTCCTCCAAGAGCACATACTTGGCGGAACCCCGGGTCTTCCTCTTCTTTCCGTTGTCTTCGTTGTCAAGTGTCGGGTATCTACATGTCAGGAATTTCGAGAATATGTCGGAGATTTTTTATAGTAAGAAAAAGTCGGAAATTTGCAGTCGATTTTATGAAAGTCGTTATTATTTTTAAATATTTTCTCGTTGCTCCCAGCAATTTTGTTTTTATATTTAGTAGTTATTAAGTATATATATATTTTTTAAATATTAATCTTCCACTATTATAATCTTTTATTTTCTCCCTTCAACCATAATAAAAAACTAACTAGTTTTTATTGTGACCTAAAGACAGAAAAGAGAAAAAAAAACATAACTCTTATCACTAATGCGTTGATTAAATTTAAATTTCATTATATGTGCATAATAAAAAATGTATGCATCTCATATATATTGAGTTACACCTTGTCTATCTATTATAAGTCTATCTAAAGTTATAATATATTTTCTATATAATAATTAAAATTCAATTATGTTTCTATCAAAATTAAGAAATTACGTGTTTTCTAATATCACTTTTTTTTTTTTTTTTGCTTAAGTCTCCCGTAAGAAATACTTATATTACCAGATTGTAAATGTCCAGATTCTCTTGTTGGGGCCGCCGTGAAGTAAATATTGAGTGACCCAAGTGGGAATCGAAACCTTCTTATACGCGTCTTATTAAGTTCATCCATTCGATATAAATATTGTTTCCATTATTCGGAAAACTATTGTTGGTGGAATTATTTTTTCCATATTAGTAAAGGAGTAATCATTTTCAACGGATCTGTGTAATAAATTCTAAGACCTAAATATCTCGACCAGTATCAGAATCCAGAGACTTAAATGGTTTGACCACCTGTTGAAGATGGAAGACAGCAGGATGCCAAAGAGACTTTATGGTGGCACACCAGATGGAAAGAAAAGTAATGGGAAATCCAAGGGCTGGTTGAGAGACAGTATACTCCAAGATATACGTCAGATGAAATTAAAAATAATGCATGTAAGGGATACAAACAAATGAAAGTCTGTCGTTGAAAAAGGTAGGGAGAGTGAACTAAGAAAATAAAAGAAGAATCCTTTAACACAATCCTTATCCAGCTCCACCCAATCCTACAATTCTCCTGAAAAGTTAAAGCGACAGCGGTCCTGAGACTTTTTGTAAATAGTTCTGTTGAAGTTTTGTTAATGTCCTAAGCGTCCTCGCTTTATTTCTAAGTTAGAAAGGAAAAGAAAAATAATCTATTGAAAAAGTCGGACATTTTCGGGAAACCTTTTGAAAAAAGTCGGGAATGTGTCGAGAATTACATTTACTGAAATTAATAGATACTATACAATAGTTAGGAATCGTTAATCCGTAGTGGAGTTTTTCAGTTTGCAAGTTCATTATCTTGTAAGACCATCTTATTTCATACTTAATGTAACATAAAACGGATATGGCGCCCATATTGGATACCAGTCCTTAGCCATTATAGCATCTTAACATCGCCATTTAAAGAACGCTAAAAACAAATTAAATTTTTTCTTAAAAAAAAAAATTGTTTGTCCCACTTCACTGGTATCGCGTTTCGGTTTTTGTAATTTTCTACCCAGCCATGTATCATCTTATAGGTCTATCCTGGTTTATAATATTTTTTTTTAGTTTTTCGTATCTTATTTTTTAGTTCTGAAGAGATAGTTTGATTATGTTCATCTTGTTTTTCTGTTTGTATATATTTTAAGAGAATTTTTTTTTTTTTTAGTTTTATATACATATATATATTTTTTAAAATTTATTTCTTTATTTTTTTTATTTTAGTATGTATGAGATCATACATCACTATTAACTATTGCCCATAACTGTGTGGCAGATTGTAATATCTATCAATAAATAAATCTATCAATAAAAGTTTAAAAAAAAAATCCTGAAGAAGCCTTGCGCGAAACGTTGGTGTTTAATAAATGGTTTCTGTATTGTTTTGAGCTACCATTTTTGACCGCCCTCCCCTAAATTTGGACCATCTTCTTGCATTAAATAATTATAAAATAATAACACACAATATAGTTTGGAAGAATAAAAGATTTTAATATAGTTGGAAAACACGGTTAAATTTTTTGGGAAATTAAAGATTCTAGCCCCCCTTTCTCTACAAATTTTTGTTACCCTGCCTATTGTTTTAGTAAATAAGGCAAAATAGCATTAAGTTCCTATTATCATTCATATATTAACATTTGTGCTAGGTACTCGGACTCTTATATTTCATTCTCGCAAATATTTTATTCTTTATTTATTATCTTTACATAACTGGATTCATGTAACTACTTACCATTTGATATGTGATAGGCCTTGTATGGACTCGATCCATTCTTTAAGGCCTTAAAGCGGTTGCCTTATAACGGTTAAATCTTGATAAACTCATGTTCTCTATTTGGCAGTTTCCGTTCCCAATGCATTCATTCCATTGTTACCATGCTGTTTATATCTTCATATAATACGATTGTTAGAAACTTCTAATTAGAGCCATAGATTTAACGTTTGTTTGAAATAGATTCCTTTCCATATTGTGACCTTCCACTTCAGCTGGTGGGCATTCACATTGTTGCTGGCCCGACGAGGACACGCCCCATGCAATTAGTCGATTGTGTGGAAGAGCAGGAATCGATTGTTGTTAACATATTTTGTACTTGGTAATGCATACTGTTGATTACACGCCCTGTCTACACCTCCATTAATACCCGACCCTGGGCCCGTGTAATGTATGATAGCATTATTCTCGACTCTGGATTAGCCCCAACTTGTAATTATGGCTCGGAGGTCCTGTACACCCCAGACCCCTATGCTTAGTACCACCTGTACTGCTTGATAATGTACCTCCTTTACCACCAACTGTGTATCAAACTCTGTTAAAACTAATTGAAGTCCATTATAAATAAATAGGCTGCCGACAAGTTATATTTTTATTCTCTAATGAATTCATGGGTGATTTTAATTCCGAATAAAGGAATGGTATAATTCACGAAATATGATAAAATATTATAATACCATTTTATTCTTATATTATTATTATATTTTACTCTTACCGTATTATTATTACATTGGATTAAAGTCACCTCAAATTGAGGAAGTCTTTTTGTAGAAAAGAAAGAAAAAGAAAATGTCTCGAAATATAAACATTTATGTGGCTTGGCCAACAATAGAAAACGTAAACGTAAAATCAAAATAAAACATTCAGAAATAAAATAAAGGACAGAAATTGAAAATAAAAGTTTCTTGCAAGATACCATCAAACGAATAAAATGGAATGAAAGAATAAACAAATTAATAAATAAAATGCTGGCTGACGACTTCGATGGGTCAGAGACGAGATGGGTTGGTCTTGAAATGTAGATTACCCACTCCGATAGGTCAGAGAAAGATATTTCCTAACCCAAATTAGTCAAAAGTTTGTGGGCTCGCGTCTATACCGGCTTTCAAATGCCGGTCAGTATTCAAACGTATCTAACTAATCACCACAATGCTTTTCATAAACGCAGTGGCAGTTTACTGTTATTCACAAATACAATTAAATGTTCAGACAACACATAATTCATCCAGAAAGAGTCTGGTAACAGAAATAGACGAACTACTCAATGGCAACTGACTAACCAGCTGATTTACAGTGACCGAAGAAAGTATTTGCACACCACTTTTTTTTTTTTATTAAATTATGAATTTATGCAATTAAAAAATCCTATTACTTTAAAAATAAAAATTATATTTATAACTTAATAACTACAGATAAAATTCAAATGAAAAATTTCTTTCATAAAAAACAAAACGTCATTTCAAAAAATACTTTATAATCAAAACAAAAAAAATTATTTGCACACATGGCGTTTTATTATTTTTTTTTTATGTCCGTTGACATCTATTACCGCTTGTAAACGTCTCGGCATTGAGTGAACGAGGTTTTTAATTAAATCCGTGTTAATTTGTTCCCATTATTGCTGTAAAAGATCCTTGAGGTGTTGTTGTCCGGTTATTTGGTGTTTTGGAACATTTTAATCTAAAATATGCCACAAATTTTCAATAATTGGAGAGGTATAAAGTTGTTGGCGAATGTTAAATATATTTTTTTATTTTATTTTATTTATTTATTGATATTTACAACTGTATAAAAAAATACAACCAGTAAATTTGATCATAATGACATAATGATATGATACAGGATGTAGAGAAACTACCCAGTAGTAGAACTCTAAAAACAGTTTACAATATAAGGTCACGAGGCCATCTTCTTTTCAGGCGCCTCGGAGGATTGCCCGGAATTGAAGAGGAAGCAAGGTTAGAAACGAGTGGGTTTGGGTGGTTAGGGAGTTTATTATGGAAGGAATAATATCGGGTTCGGGCTAGAACGGTTACATAAGGAACATTTAGGTCTTTATGGATGGTTTTATTAGTAACAAAATAAGGAGCATTGAGGATTTTACGATAATGTTAAATATAAACAACTCTTTGGTTTTGTTTGCTGTATGTTTCGGATCATTATCATGCATAAAAAATATACCGTTCCTGAATTCATAATTTGGCTGCACTGGCTAGCAGGTTATGCCGTAAAATCGTAACATGACCTTCTGCATTTAAAATCTCTTCATAGGCTCGAAATTTCCTACACCATTATAAGCCACCCAACCCCAAACCATTATCCTCCTGCCTTCATGTTTCACGGTAACTAAGACGTTTTGCTTTCTGAACTCTAAAAACAGTTTACAATATAAGGTCACGAGGCCATCTTCTTTTCAGGCGCCTCGGTGGATTGCCAGGAATGGACGAGGAAGCAAGGTTAGAAACTAGTGGGTTTGGGTGGTTAGGGAGTTTATTATGGAAGAAATAATTAAAAACTATTAAAAATAAAATTAATGTGGGTTAAAAATTATATGTGAAAAAAATTAAAATTCGGGTTTTTGTTCATTTTTCGTTACACTTAAGTATTGATCGTTCACTTAGAGATAATATCAGATTGTAGCAACACAATCCTAAAACTGATTTGAAAAAAAATATATTCAACCCTGAATTCCTTATTCGTTTTTATTCCATTCCATTGGGACAGATGGTATAATTCATGGCAGTGTTACTTTTAATTATTTATTGTTTGTACTCAGCAGGTGCCACCTGCGGGAGGTCGCCACTAACTTGAAATTATTTTTTGAGAAGAAGCATCGACAGGTAATAGGTCGTTAGTCGTTGATCACTGCGCATGTCCGTAAATCAAATACCCCCCTACCTCCTGGACCGCTGAATGCCCCTCATAAATACTTACTCGTCAAATCACAAACAGTTCCAACCTTCAAGATTAACAATATGCATCCATATATAAAATTGTTTTTAACACAATACCTGCTCCTGAAAATAAAAGACAAACAAACGCAAAGGGTGAAATAAGAATCATTTCGCAAGCCTTTCTGTAACAGCATTTATTACTTGATCAGTTTCATTCGTCAGACGTCTTTACTATTTTCGCGTCTTACTATTTAGCGTTGCGAACTGCTTTTTTAGTCAAAACCATCCTTAGAAAAAGCGCCTTAGAAAAAAATTGTTTTTTGCTTTATATCAAGTAGTACCTGTTCGCTTTATACCATTCTAATGTTCCGAGGATTTCATTCGGGCTCATCCTCCCAATATGATCCTGGGCGCCAGTTCTTCTTCATAATCACCTTAAGTTCTTTACAGGTCAAGTCTTGTATGATTTAGCCATCCTATTAAACATCTAAGACTCTCGTAAAGAAATAACACATTGTGTAAAATGTAACAAATAATTCATATGATAGGAGCAAAGTTTCCGTGAGCCAGTATATCACTTTCAACAATCAACTAGTCATCTTTAGTTCTTCCACCAAAAACTTAAGAATCTCGGCTCCTAACGACCATTTAGCGAGCCTAGCAATGCATCATCTAAGACTGCATTTAGTGAAAGCATAAATTTTCTACTTCCGGTTGCTGGAGAGAGGAAGAAGTGCTTATCTCGAAAGCTGTTAATTCACTTTTTATGTAGATGGACCTCCCAGGAGCAGGTCCTTTAACCATTATCATTTCCTATAGCGTACGATAATTTATTCATGACCCCGAAATGGTACGGGGGGCCCGCGGGCGATTCTAGGTAGCCGGTCAGATCTGCCCACGCTCCTGCCTAATCCATCAACCTCTTCGTCCGGACATGCTAATCCCAATTTCGTACGCTCATCGAACCACCTTTAATTATTTGTTTAAACTATATTAGCAATCATGGGTCTCCTATCAAATTATTTTTTTAGCGCAGAAATTTAATGTAGAGACCATCCACCCTGAGTGGCGCCTGAATCATACCATTGGGCATGCTTACTAGATTCAATGACATCAATAGGCTACCTACGTAATCAAAACTAGGCTGCTTACGTTAAGAGAAGCAAACATTTTAGGAGGTTTAGGAAAATTGTGTATTGTGTTAAATTTTATTTTTCTAGGAAGAAGTGTTCTCTGGAGAAAATATGACCCTGATAAGTTGATTTTTAATGGTATCCCTTATCCCATACCCTTATGGCATGGGTGTTGGAGACTTAGATTCTGAAGTTTAAAGCCGCCAAGTCCTTTTGTTTTTTAACATCCTATCTGCTTATTTCTGACATAAAGGAGGAAGGTTTATGTTTTAGGTAACCTACCTATTGTAACCAGGTAGATCGAGTTTTTATCCCGCCAAGTAAAAGTCAACCTGTCTAGGAATCGAACAGGTGCCGCTGTAGATTCCAGGTTGCTAAGCTGACGCCTCATTTCACTTGGCTACAAGGGCCTCTAAGACCGTCATGTCTGATCGTGGATCACTGTTCAGTGAAGAGACAGTTTAGTAACATGGGCGATACTCAAAATTTTATCAATACATCAATATTAGCCCTTGTAGTTCCTTCAATTCTAGGTCAAAATAAAATATATCTAATAATTCTACATATTGTTTAAATTTTTTTAAATTTTAATATTTAATATTCTTCAATTAAAATCATAAGAAAAGTGAAAAAGAAACGATATAACAGATATAATAAAAATTTTTTAAAACATAAAAGAAATTTAACACAATTAAAAAACTAAGATATAAAGAGGTAAAAAACCTAACGAAAACGTAGATAAACATGAGATTAAAATTATGTGGTGAATATAAGTTAATGTAGTATGTAAGCAAAGCAGTTGCGTTGCTGAAATTAAGATTTAGTGCTATGGTGGGTGAAGGTTGCTAATAAAATACTTTACAAGTGGAAACATTTATATCTATGACATTAAAATGATTATGTATATTAATTAAACCTTACTGATTTATATAGTCGGTTGTATTTAGTGATATAAGAATTTGAAAAAGGCGAGATTATGAAAATGGGCTGATATAAGGAATACAATTAGACGAAATGTGCCAACAAAGAAAGTTTAAATTAGTAAAATAAACTTAAAGAGGCTAAATGTCCGTAATGTTTATTTGAAATTTAAGGAGTTATGAAAAAATAAACTAATGTTAATTATAAAAAAAAAAAAATGGAGTTTTGGCAATGGCCAGATGCTCCTCTCAAGTTGATTTTTAGCGGCTTTAGCGCACTTACTCAGCCTTCACTGGCTCATTACCAGTGACACGTGGGAGGGATGCGTTGGGATCTCCCAGAGCCCTGCTCTACCCTTCTTATGTGAAGGATAGAGTGGGCTCGGGGATTCTCAGGTCGATAGTATAAACATTGTATTTAAAAGTATAAATGTGACTAGTGATTATTTTTATTTTACTATTATTATTATAAATATTTTTTTTTCTTTTCAAGTACATAGTTTGATTTTTATCCTTCTGCTGATTTATATTTAGAGAGAGATTTTATTTTATGTTATTATTATTTTTATTGTAGTATGAGTGTGATCAGTTATCACTATTACCTATTCCCCAACAATGGCAGGTTGTAATATCTATCAATAAATTAAGTATTGAAATTGAATTATAATAAATACAATGATAAATAAAAAATATATGTAAATACCTAAAAATGCTATTGTAGTCTCAAAAAATATATTTTATTAACCTTGCCAAATTTACACCAATTCAGGCATCATCAGGGCATTAGTTTTAATCTGAAAAACTCACATTATACAGTAAAATGACTTGGCATTCAGACACAGGGTAGAATAATTAAAATAGCAAAACAATTACTCAAAAATAAGTGGTGTCCAGCTCCAAAAGGTAACTAAATGTATAATGCAAAAAGATAGTCCGGGTGGTGGTCAATAAAGGTATCCAAATAATAAAAGAAAACTATTTATTGTTAACCTATGTTTCGCCCAACTTTGCAGGGCTGTCTGATGTTTAAGTTGTCTTTTGTACTACATCCAAACAGCTAAACGTTGGTTAACCGTCAACTATCTTCTTCCAAAATAAGTATATAATCTATTTTTTAAAGATGTATGTAATGCCTTATTGATGGGTAAAAATTTGGCATGATTAATAGATTATATATTTCTTAAAGTATAATGGCCTTTTTGTGTATTTAAACTGATAAATAAGCTCCATTCTTAGGTATCCTGTTTTGACGAATACATGTAAAAAAATTAAATAATTAAAAAAACTCGTCAAGAAAAGTATTACAGTGCTTTCTTGCTAATAAAGGCTGGTGGTTGCATGCTTTGGAACGATGTCCCTTCGAAAGAAGGAAATATGTCCTTGATGAGACTTGGGTTAATGAAACTATTTAGAAAAGGAAAAAGCTCTCAAGTTTTCAAGAGGCATAGACCATGGTCGGGACGTGATTATTTCGTGCTGGACCCGCTGGGGAATGATATATTCCTCGATATCTCATTGGAAGACCATTAAAATCCTTTGTAATAGAATAAACCGGTGGAGGGAAGAGATATCTTGGCCTTTCTCGCTTTGAAGTGCCGCTGGCTGCACGCGATAGTTGGCGCCATCCCCACGCTCGTCGAGGATTAGGGATAGGGATTGGGGTTCAATGCCCTTCGGGGATATGCTACTCCTCCAGGTTCACTGCTCTTGTCGCTCCCGAACGCTCTTCCGGGTCCGAGGAGCACGGACGTTTTGAAGGAATAATTATTTGTACCGAATCGGAGTAAAGCAATTAATTGATTCTTCGTTATACTCAATAAGGTGCTATTATTCACTTCCATTTTTTAATTTATAAATAATTACAATGGCTTAGCCAGCAGAGATTTGATTTCAATAATACCGACAATGTTTGATTGGACAGAGCCGGATTTGCCTTGTAGGGGGCAACCATATCAGGGAGCATAAGCTATAAAGATATTTAGAAGCAAATGGGGGATGGAGTGGGCTCAGGGATCCTCACGTCGATAGTGTAAATGTGACTGGGGGTTACTTTGTTTATTTATTTTTACTATTATTCTATTTTATTTATTTATTATTTCATGTACATAGTTCTATTATTTCCTTATCCTTCTGTTTGTGTATATTTAGAGAGAGCTTTTATTTATTTTCTATACATTTTTTACTTTTCTTATATTTATATATATTTTTTCATTTGTTAATGTTATTTTATCTAATTCCTTTCGAATCCAATCCTTGCAGTCCAAAATCTTTCGTGTAATCCTTAATGCTCCTTTCTTTGTCACCAATCAAATCATCCATCAGGACCTCAATGTCCCCTATGTTGCCGAATTGGCCAGAACCAGATACCAATCCTTCCACAATAAACTTCCCAACCACCCAAACCAACTCGTTTCTAACCTGGCTTCTCCTTCACTACCTAATAATCCTCCTAGGCGTCTGAAAAGAAGATGGCCTCGAGATCTTCTCCTTTAGAAATGTTTTTGGAGATCTATCAATGGGCAGATTCTCCACACGTTTGTATCATGTCATAATATCACTTACAGCAAATTTACTTGATGTGTACATATGTATACAGTTGTAAATAACAATGAATAAATTATGAAAAAAAAAAATGTTATTTTATTTTAGTATGAATATAATCGGTCATCATTATTACTTATTGCCCACAAAGTTAAAGTTGTGATAGATTTTAATATTTATTAATAAAAAAAAAAGGATAAAGGAATTGGTCCACGTTGGGTCTAGAAAAACAATTAAGAAATAGTTTTAACTATTTATTAATAATCAACATTCCGACCCTCTCTGCAGATCTTTATCACGGCTAAAATAAAAGGTTAAATTATGAAATAATAATGAATAAATTATGAAAATGATTACAAATAAGTATTACAAGTTAATAAATACATAATGCAGTAGAGAGCAATGTAGGATAAGTAAAATATAGATTGATATGGTTGAGTGTAATATAAACTAAGTTTATAATATTTTATGATATTATAAAAATAGTTATGTAATGAGTTAATATAAATTGACTGGTAAACAATTGGACATTATCATAAAAATAGTTATATAAAAGGAAGTGATGAGAAATCTCATTATTTTCTACGTCAAAGTATTTTTATTTATTTCCATGCTTAATTTAATTACTACGTGTTAGACAAATTACTTCCTTTTGAAGACATCAGTGTAAACAAAAATATTATACTACATTAAATTTCGTATAATCAGAAGAAGTAATAATTACTGCCAAACTTAAAACTTCCAACATCGTTAAAAATTGTTAATACATCTATATTACATTTAAAGGTTAATTAGGAATTTCATTTGGGATAATTTTGCCAATTATCCATAAAATTATAATATCCATCTCATTTAAGAATATTTAAGTTAATTTTACACGGTCAATTCTTATTTATTTACATTACTTGTATTTCCAATTATAACTTTAATATATTATAACCTATTAATTTATTATAATCTTGTTAATGTGTATTTAATATTATGGGTGTTTAATTTACCATCTAATTATATGACGTCATTAATTGATTGGATGTTTGAAAGGGATATCGCATTTGCATTTGTTTTTTCCTCCCTTGAGTTCAAAAGCACCTGTCGTATTTCATTAATTCCTTACCCAGATCGAAAATAACGTCCGTTAATTATTGATCAAGCCTATTAAAAATGTTTATGGTTAGTAAGATATATTTTATGGTGGTATGCTTTGATCTGCCCGGAATATATTTTTTTTCTTGTTACCGCAGATTTACGTTTCCCTTGTAAGACTATCTTGTAATTAAATAGAGTAAAGTTTACAATATTTCTTTGGCACATAAATTATTAAAAATAAGTTCTGTATTTAATTCTTTCAACACTCCATAACATTATTATCTATTTTTTTTATTTTGAAAAAACTATATAAAATCCATTTTGACTATATAAAATTGTTGACTTCAGTTGTTACTCAAAGAGCTATAAAAGAAAAAATTCATCTAACATGAACTTCCAAAATTTTGTTCTTTTATCATATTATAGATTAACTACATCTTTACAAACAACTAGAAGTCCTCACCCAACATTGAAAAGACAGGAAACTGCACGTCGATTCCGACTATTTCAGCACTTACTAGACAAACGGTCTAAACTTCCAATTCATTACAAAAGTCAGATCTGGACATACGGAGTTGAGTTTTTGGGCTCCACTAAACCTTCGAATTCCCCTCGTATCCAATCCTTACAATCCAAAATCCTATGTAAGCGATCTATCCTGAGCCAGACATCAATCCTTTCATTATAAACTCGCTGACTACCCAAACCCACTAGTTTCCAACCTTGCTTCCTATTCCATTCTTGACAATCCTCTGAGGTGCCTGAAAAGAAGATGGCTCGAGACCAAATGTAGAAATATTATTAGAGTGCTACCAACGGGTAGTTTACATGCCTGTATCATATCGTTATGATCTTACATCAAATTTATAGGACATATTTTTATGTTAATACAGTTGTAAATATCTATAAATAAATTATTGATAAAAATATAAATGATAAAAATGTAAATGGCTTTTATCTGGTTTTATTTATTTGTAGAATTTTTAAAGCGGAGATCAGCCTTGCCTATTTATAATACGACCTATTTTAAGGCGGGATAACATAATTTGTTTTGACTATATGTTGCTAGATTTCTACAAACCTGAGTATAAGTACAAAAATGAGAGAAAATGAAAATAAATAAAGAGTAATTTAAATAATTATGAGCATAGGAATTCATTAGAATGATACTATCAAAATGAAATGAAGATACAAAAATGTTGGCAAACTACTATAAAGGTTGAGGAAATACCAGAAAATATTTTTAAAAATTCTTAAAAAATAATAGGTGGAGGATATGTTCAAAATGTAGTTTTTTTGGGTTTTTTTTTTTTTTGAAGACTTGGCTAGTGATTGGAAAAAAAGGAGATTAAAAACTAGTGGGATAGAGTGAGAAGGGAGTTTATAATGCAAGGGTGGGTATTTATTTGTTGCTTGGAAAGGACCATTTTCACGTGACATTTGTCATAACAATGAGACAGTAAGTCAGTGCTTTCTTACAGTGAATCTAAACTGGCTAATAGTTCGACTAGGTGAATGAAAAGTAAAACCTGACGATTAAATGCAACAAATAATTTTCATTCTAGAAAAATGACAAACATGAAACATACAAGTATGTTAGTTACATGTAAGGTTCGTATTATAAGGCGTGACAGTTTATATCAGTTTAGTAAGCTCTCTGGACAGATTTTTAAAAACAAAATAACACCTGTTACCGGCAGCTATTTTTGTCTCAGTTTCTTCTAAATGCTCGTTCTTTCCTGTCACGAGAGCGCCCAAGTAATAAAACTGCCTTATCGTATTGAAATTCTTCTAAACTTTACAGTTTCTTCCATTTTTTCTGGCGGACTTCTTGTAGGCTTTATGTACAAGATTTTTTCATCATTCACTCGGACGCTCAATTTTCATGCAGGTTTTTCGAAATTCTGAAATAAAAAAAATAGAGCTGCTTTTGATCTGGTCGATGTTACTACGTCATCTGCGTAAGCTAGATGTTGTGGCAGTCTAGGACTTTACCGAATGACTCGTTCTGGGTATTCCAAGACCAGGTTATAAAGAGACAGGAACAAAGGGTCACTCGGCCGTCGATGACTGCAAATTTTCCTACAGTGCCACTGCACTGACTTTGCAGCAACTGCCTGCCAGTATTATCCATGTTAATCTACTAACATTTTCAGTACCCCTAGGGTGACCATTATTGTAATCAATTCGTTTTTATTGACACTGTCATAAGCGTGTTTAAAATAAATGAAAAGATCATGTTAATCTACATTACATTCGTAACATATTTCTGTCATTTAAAGAGCTGTAATATATGTGACATTAACCCTTTGAAAATGTTGGTGTTTGGCAATAATAATTTTTTGGGTAAATCCCTTCATCCCCACCCCTCCCACGGTGTCCTACTTTATTCATTTCATTATTTATTTGGACATTTATATTAATATTAATAATTTTTTTTTTTAGATTATCATTTTTCCTTCTAAAATATTTCCTATAGACAAAACTGCAGGGTCCTGCCAAAGCATGTTCAATTTATTTGCTGGTTCTTTCTTGGTTTATGACTCAAATTTGATTTATGACGATCCGAATTTGACGTCATATTAATTCATAGGCCTTATTGAATAATGGGTTAAATCATATTGAAAATATGTATAGCCCTGATCCTAAGATAATTAATACTGACTGGTTATTGTCCACAATGTCTAATTATTTATCTTGGAAAAGCATCTTTAAATAAAAGTAGAATCAATATCTACTTCATCAAAACATAATTTCATGTCGTATTCTGGTAGATAAGTGAAAGTTGTGTTTTGCACGCATCACATATTTTCAGGAATTCAATTGGCCATGTTTTTTTTAATCGGCAGCTTTAATAATAAAATAGCAGATATGGCTTTTTTTGCATAAAATAAAATAAAATTTCAATCCTCCTGAAATGAATAGTCCATTTTAGCCTTGGGTCTAATGATATAGAGATTCATTCAGAGATAAATTCTGTTTCCTAAAAAAAGGTTATATACAAGTTTCTACTTGTATATAGCCACGCCAAGTATGGACCTTGTTACAACTTATTAGTTTAAGTTTCAAAACAATTTTTACGGGATTCCCCAACTCACCGGAGTTTTGGGGAGTATTCCCTAAAATTAGCCCCTTGTTTCAACATGTTTTTTTCTATTCCCTAAATAGCATTTATAACCAATTATGTTTTACAATATATTTTCAAATTTTCCAATTATTGTGGACTGACGCTTCCTCACTATCCCCTCCCCCCATAACGTCTTCACTGTCCACTTGTACACCAAAATAATAATAATAATAATAATAATAGTCTTTATTTATGTACATATATACATTTATTATACCATTATTTACATTTATATTTATATCTACTTTTATTTTATATACATGTATATAGATAGACCTTCTTTTGTTAATTCAGTAATAAAGTCTTTAACTAGGACTATCTGTACTTTGGTTCACTGAGAGTTCCCTGATCATCATCTTCCAGTATTTTCCGTCCATGGCTTTTCGTGACCACAGTGTTCCTTCTACCTTCTTTATCTCGTCTACCCATCTTCTTCTTTGTCTGTCTCGGTTCCTTTTCATATCCGAGGGGATCCACTCTGTTAGTTTCTTAGCCCAGTTTTCGTCGTTCTTCCTCATTTTATGCTCAGCCCATTGCTATTTCATCTTCTTGACGTGCCTGATTACATCTGTCACCCCGGTCTATTTCCTTATTGCTAGTCTACTGAGCTTTTGGCTTCTTCTTATGCCTAGTATGCTCCTCTCCATTGCTCTTTGGCATGTTTGATTCTTTTTCTCATGGCGCTTGTTGAGGCACCATGTTTGGCATACGACATCACCGGCAATATACAGCTATTAAAAGCCAATGTTTTTAAAGGCTGGCTGATATTGTTGTTCTTCATTATCATTCGCAACCTCCAATATTTCCGCCAAGCCATAGCTGTCCTTGTATGAATCTCTGTTGATTGCCTATCTTTAAAAGAAATCCTTTGCCCTAGATATGTGATTTCGTCTACTATTCTTATTTCTGGAAGGTCTGTTTTCAATTTAGTGACATGTGAGTTTGTAATTAGTTTTGTCTTCATGAGGCTCAACGATAGTCCATGTTGGGCACTTATGTACATAAGCTGATTAAGCATGGTCACTATTTCTTCTTCTCTACTTGAGATCAATAAAACATCATCTTCGTATTTAAGTATGCTTAGTTTTACACCGTTGATATTGATTCCATATTTATCCCAGTCCATTTCCTTTAAAATAAGTTCTAATACTATACTGAAGATCTTTGGTGATATCCTTGCCTGACTCCTCTCCTGATTGGAATTTCCTCGCCTTTCCTGTCGCTAAATATAAATTCTTTGTTGTCGGTATATATGTTATTATAGGAATGTATTTTTCCTCGATACCTATCGACTTGAGAGCTGTCGTGATGCTATGATATATGCTGTCAAAGGCTTTGGTGAAGTCAACAAATTCGAGGTAGACCTTTAAATTATATTCTATATTCTTTTCTATCAGTTGGTTTACAGCGTGCAAATGATCAATTATGGACATGTTCTTCCTTAAGCCCGCTTGGTCCAGAAGTCAATTTTCGTCTATTGTTTTTGTCAATCTGGATTGGATGATTCTTGTAAAGACTTTCCCTATTGTGGCGCCTAATGATATTGGTCTGAAGTTTATTAATTTAGTCCTGTTCCCTTTCTTGTGAAGCAAAACAATTTTTGATGTTTTCCTGTCTATGGGGATTTCTTCTTTTTCTATGACTTCTTTGAAAAAATTGCACAGCAGTGCTGATAATTCTTCTGCTCTAGCTTTCAGAATTTCATTTGTAATTCCGTCGTGTCCAGGGCTTTTTTTAGCACTTTATTGATTTAATTATGCTGTCTACTTCTGATTGCAATATTGTAGGAACAGTGTTTTCACTCTTCATTGTGTCTTTTTTACTTTTAAATACTTAATCTTCTCCTGCATTACATAAATCTTTGTAGTAGTACAAGAGCCGGGAAGAAAAAAAAGGACGTTATTTCACCCCAATTTGTGTTTACTTTAATGAATTAATTAATTTCTAGTCAACACTGATGAGTCTACCAAGTATAGGTAGGGGAAATAAAAAATGGAGGCTGTTTCAAAACCTTTAAAAACATTAATTTTTTATTCGGAGCTCTATATCTTTAAAACTACCAATTACACTAGAAAATCTAAAAGAACATTAACATTATTTAAAGGAGAGAACATTTGCTGAAACATGAGCCCTAATAGAGCTATGTACGTCCAATAGTTCTCGAGATATAGCTTTTTAAAAAGCAACATTTCTTAAAAATCTTCTGAAAGATTAGTAGTTAGTTAATTTATTTTGAGAAATCTATATCTCAGGAACTATGTCACGTATATATGTCTATTAGTACTAAAATTAAAGCTAGTTTAACGTACTATAAAGTAGTTTATGACCTTTACCTTCGTAGGAATAGTAGTTTTCATGATATTTCATAAAATAAATTGACTTATAGTTGTTCGGACAATAAGTTTGAGTTTTGAAAAACTTTATTTCAGAAACCATTGGACGTGCAGATGTCTGTCTGCACTCAAATTAAAGCTAGTTAAATTTACTATAAAATAGTTCATAGCGTTTATCTTTGTAAGAGCAGTAGGTTTTATGATATTTGACAAAATAAATTCACAAACTGTTAATTTCTAATTGTTCATGTAAAATGTTTGATTTTTTAAAATATATATCTCTAGATCCATAAGACGCACATATGTCTGCCAGCATTCAAAATAAAGGAAATTTAACTTACTATAAAGTAGTTTATTACACTTATCTTCGTAGGGATAGTAGTTTTTATGATATTCGCATATGAATATGAATTTGGCAAATGAAAATTTGTCCGAACAATAATAAATCAATTTATTTTAGCAAATATCATGGAAACTACTACTCCTACGATGGTAAACGTATTAAACCACTTTATACCCCATTAAACTAGCTTTAATTTGAGTGCTAACAGACATCTGTACATCAAATGGTTTTTGAGATATAGATTTTTCAAAATAAATTCACTAACTACTGATCTTTCAGTACGTTCTGTACACCATTTTTATGAAATATTGCTTTTTAAAAAGCTATATCTCGAGAACTATTGAACGAAAATAGCTCTATTAGGGTTTACAGTTTAACGAATTTACTCTACTTTAAATGATGTTCTCTAAGATTTTCTTGTTTTAAAGTTATAGCTCTCCGAATGAAAAATTATTATTACTTTTAACGTTTTTAAAAAGCCGCAATTTTTTATTCCCCCTACCTATACTTGGCAGACTCATCAATTTTGACTGGTAATTATGCATAGTTTTCATTAAAGTAATCAAAAATTGGGGTTAAATAACTATATTTTTCTCCTCTTGGGCTCTTGTACTATAATATTCTGTTAAGTTAATCATGTTGTCTCTATGTTCACCTTTGAATTCGACTATGTTTCCTATAATGAAACATTACAACTGTTCATTTCCATGTTTCTGTTTTGTAATTTTGATATTAATATATCAATGACGTAATAAGGCTTACTATAACTGATCTCACCACCTAATATGGTACCTTCGTTAAGGGACCCTGTCAGGACATAAGTTCTCTAGGCCTATATCAGTTCAGATCTGAATTCCGAAACTCGATCTAGATAAATTTTTAAAGAGAATTCTTCCCTCCCCAAAAAAAAATTAAAACAAAGATTTAGTGTAGGGCGGGTTGAAAGGCTATTTTCGTTGTCATTGGACCCTGCCTTGAATAATGATCTACATCCGATCGTTTATCTTTCGTGATATGATGAAACATAGGTAGGATTCGATCATGGGAATATATATATATATATATTTAGGTAATGTATGATAATATTATATATATGATAATATAGTAGTTTTAAGTGTGTTGACT
>NW_027111659.1:29794-74086 GCF_000696795.3 Halyomorpha halys
GTGTTTTATATGATAGAATTTTTAAGATAGAAAAATGTTTTTTACTTTTGATGAGTAAATAGATACTTCTAATTGAGTAAATTGTCAATCCTTTACTGTATTTGGATAGGCACTTTAAAAAAAACAAAAAACATTTCTTAGGCACTTATTGAAGCATCTGTTAATTTTTAATTTTGTTTTCAATATATATTTTTTTTTTAATATTTTTTATTTATTTCATTTTATTTGTACTCAGTTATATTTTATTTGTTTACTATTTTTTTTCTTTCTTTTCTTCTTTTTTTGTTTTATGTCCTTTCTTTTCTTTTGTAAATAAATTTCTATTTATCATCTTCTATATAATTTTCTAATCACATGTATTCAATACTAATTCAACAATGTTTGCATATAATATGCTTTTAATCAAATATACGTCATCTCTGTTGGGGTTACTACTGAGTAGTGGGGGGGAGGTTTATATGTATAATTAGATATTAATTATTATTGTATATATTTAATATCAACTCAACCCTCATATAATTTTTTTTTAATTATCACCTACGTATAATAAAACAAATCATATTATTATTCAGATTTATGATATACTAAATGATATCAAATTAAATTGTTCTTTTAGCCTAATGGTCTCTACATTGAATATAAAAACATGTAGAAATGTGATATTTGTGTATGTTTAATTTTTAATTATTATTTAGTGAGACAGCTTTTGTGACATGCCTGGACAGCATTAAAAATTTTATTTCAAGCTTATGACTTATTGAATGTATGATTTTCTCATATTAAAATGAGAAAACATCTTTTAAATAGAATTTAAATTTATTTTTGATGATTCTTTCTTTAACTGATATTATTTTTTAAATATAAATGACTATTATCGATTCGACTTTCATTATGTTTAACACTTAATCGAATACATTTTTCTTTAAAACTATAAATGTTTATGTGATTTAGTAAATCGTGTTATTGGTGGTTTAAAAAAAATAAAAATAGTTTATTTAGCTCTTGCAAAATTTATTCGTATTTTATAAAATCAATATCTTTTTTATAATATAAATATTTTATTACTTTTAAAATGTATGTTTTCATAATTAAACATGTCTTTATAGAATCTATTTAGACTACTCAATTGATCGGGGGTAACAGCTGTAGGCTTGTTAATTTTATAATTTTTTTTTTATAATTAAATTTATTTATTTAAAAACTGATTCTCCATTATTTAATAGCAATGTCTTCGATATTATCATAATCGTATTAAAATGTTAAAAAAAAGGATTAATTATAAAATGTTAAAATATCACATTATTGAAATAAAAAAATTAGTTTAATAACTGTTTTTAGAAAGGTGAAAAAAGTGGAAATGATTGTTTGTTTTTTTTACTAATTAAGCATAATATAATTAAAAAAGAATGAGACAGAAAAATAATATAGTAAGAAAAAACATTGAAATGCTAATTACTAAAACTGGTTATATACTGCAATATATGAATATACTGGATTGGATTTGTTTCATATCCATTTTTTTATTTTTACAGTTTACACTTATAATTATTCATCAGCCCAGAAATATTTATCAAATGTCATCTTATTTATTTTTTTTATACTCATTTTGACATAGTTATTTATTTTCCGTTCGAATTGATGTCTTACCGGAATTCATTAAGATTTATTCACAACGGATTCCTATGAATCATTAGCTTATCGAATATTCATAACTGACTGAATAATTTATGTTAATAAAAAAATATCTACCTATTAATTGAATTAACATATATTTATATATATGTTTCGGAAAGTATCGTACATCGTTGTCATATTGATTGACTTTGTTCATATTTCTTCTTATAAGATTATTTTTACTGTGTTGGCTGCAAAATCCGTAGTTTTTTTTTTCGTTTTCTAGTAGCTGAATTGACATGAGAATATGCATCTAGGAATTTTTGCGGCATTAATTGTGGACGAAAGTACTTTTGTGGGTCCTACACTACCCACAAGCCCTCCCACACCCTCCTTGTTTACTGTGGCAATTACTGCTTACCTCCAAAGCCTGCTTCCTAAGCCAATGATGGTGGTAACCATGCCAACGCACCCTCCGAGCTAAGGGTTCTTGGCCCTAGGTCGACTTTCTCCTGGCTTCTCTCTAGTCCATTGTATTTGTATGAATTCGCTATAATTTCTGTGAATTAGTATAAATAGAATTAAAACTTAAAGTTACCCTTTTTGAGGTTTTTTTTTTTTAAAATGAATATGGAAATTTCAGGATTTTCTTTGGCCATTTTTTGATAATTAAAAACAATTATTACGCTGAAATAATATTGTAGTTGAAATTTATTGTTATTCAGGTTTTGGATCACTAGACGAAAATCGTTTAAAATTCGTTTATTAACATTATGCACGACTTTGAAATTTAAAATACATTTATTGTTGTAATATTTGACGAACATAGGATTCTGCCATAAAATTCCCTCTTCGACAATTATTAGAAACAATACATCTGTACCTCATATTCATTTTCGTATTAATCTGCGATGTTATATAAACTTTAAGAAAACAATATTATGGCTTTGAATGGTAGATTTTATGTATTTAGTTTCTATTAATTAATTAACATTATAGTATCAGCTATATTATTTATCATTATTACTAGTTTATTTGCCATCTCTTTATTTTAATCGATTACTATTTTCTTATAAAGTTTCATTTTAGATTATTTATTTTGTGTTTCGAATATGTTTGTAAATTTAAGTCAGGGTCAATGTATGTCATATCCATTAAACAAGAACCATTCTAAATGTAAGGCACCCCCATAAGGCCTGATAAAGAAGGGAAAGAAAAATAAAGAATGCTGTGTGTGAACGAGGTTTATGCGTTTTTATCTTTATATTAAAATGTTGGTAGTTACCTTAGCAATTCAATTTTTTCGATCTACAGATTAACGTTTTCCTTTATTTAAATCCATCTTTATCAATTTTAATCCACTCCTACCTTCGATGAACTTGACTTGATAGTTTCAAGTTACCTTCCATAGACATTTCGAATCAAATATATCTAACACATGAAGAAATGAATTCGACTCCCATTTAATTTATTGTCTCATTGCTTTTTCAGCCTTGTTTTCTTTAGAATATTTGAATAAACTTTCAAGATAAGTCCAATATTTGGCGAATTTAACTAAAATAGCTTAGACTTTTTTTTTAAGATGCTATATGCGTAAAATAGATTTATAATCCTTTGAAATTCAGAAATGTTTTATAAACTTTTTTTTTTGTTCACCAGATATTTTTAAGGATTATAATAGGGAAAAACATATGTGTACTTTATTTTTATCTCTTTGCATTAAGTCAGTATATTTTGTATTGTTAAAAATTCTAGTAGTATGCTAGAAAATCCTATCTAAAAACTTTAAAGATCTTTTAACATTAAACATCCAGTTATTCTCGATTTTTCTTTGAGGATTTCCTTATTTGTTTCTTAATCTGAGAAGTTCTTGTTTAAACTTGGATTGTGAAACGAAAATCGTGATTGTAGATTCTAATTTAGTGTTAGTTGTTTTAATTTATATCACAAATATGTAATACTCGAGATTATTGTAAAAAAAAAAATTTGAAAAGAAATATATAATGGAAAGTTCATAATGCAATCGACTCATTATCAGTACAATTATATATACGTCTTTATCGTTAGTACTCTATAGATAGGGATTCGTTGTCTCAATCATATTTCGTAGCAGAATTAAGTTATTCTTAGATTATACTTATATATTATATTAATATATGTTCGAACTGTATTTGGATACTTTTGAGAAACCAAGGCATTATATCATTTTTCTTTATCATGAAAGATTAGATACGTGCTATCTATGTTTACAAATTATGGTTGAGGATATAAGTTTTATTAAATCTTGTCGTTCAAAAATTAGTAATACTGTATTTTCCGTATATTTATTGTACTATCATCTCCACAGAATGCTCAGGGGACATACAAACTGCATGATTTTTGGTAGAAGAAATATTTGCATGTGTTTTTTTAACAATTGTACATACTTAAATATATCTTCATCATACTTAATCCATCATCCATCAACTGCATGGTATTGTAAAGATATGTATACACACACACACAATTATTTACCTATTGCCTATTTTGTATTGCAGCACTATTCTGGCAAGCCTAAAATCCGTAAAGGTGTTTAATAGATTGTGTATTCTATGTGTACAATATATATGTGTACATATAATGTTGAAATTGATACCTATATTTTATTATTTGGAGTTTAGGAACTGAAATAGATTATTATTACTATAGATATTAATTTAAAATATTTATGTCATACACAAACTTAGGCTCGTGTAAGAAGCCTATTTCAGTCCAATAAAATAAAAAGACGTAGAAAAATGTTTGGATATGGGATGGAACTATTACCATTAATTCAAATTATAAAGATAATAATAAATCTTTTGTTTTAGTTTGTTAAAGAGCTGAAAAAGTTGTATTGAGTTATTTTAAAATAAAATTTATCAATTTAAATATATGTTATAATAATTCTAATATTTTTAATTTATCTGCTCGTAATGGTTTAGTTTTATGCTTGAAATTTTTGATCTGGATAGGATGACTGGTACCTCTATTGATCGATCTGCTGAAATACTGATTCTCCAGAATTTTTATATGATCGTAATGTGGATGGCACAAAGTTGTGCGTGTAATTCAATGCATACAAATTTGTCCACCTGATTGTTAACGATCTTTGTTTTGTTTTATTAAATAGCGGGTCACTGGAGAGAATCTAGAAGGGTGAATTCGGGAGAGTGTATTTGTTGATCAGGTGAATTAAAAGTTGTGAAATGGTGAAATTGAAGGAACAGAAAAGGGAAAGAAAAAAAAAAAAGAATGAATTGAAATATTTGTATTTGGCGTATAAACTGAATTATAAAAGGAAACTGTAGGGGGAAAAAACTATTTTTTTATTATTTTATTATATCATGTAATTAAATGTAACTTATATATGTCCGATTACGGATTGATAAGTATGCTGTGTATGTAGCAACCTGATGTATTCGGGCAGCATAGATAAATAAAGTATTTCTCTCTTTCTCTCTCTCTCTAAAAAGAAGTATAAGCTCTAATAAGATTTAAGGATTTTTATTATTTTGGATATTTGGTTTTTCGTTCCTATTATTTCATATTTTCATGTTGACCGTCTTTAAAACGAATGTGCAAACCCTATGGCCGTACGAAGCCCTCTTTGGTCACGAAAACCTTTTAAGCAAAGTTTTTCATGGATTTCTTGTAAGCGAATCAATTCGAAGTTGAATACAACCTAAAGTGTGCAGTCAATCAAATTTTGTCCACCTTATTGTCAATGATCTTACTCTCTTTTTATTAATGTCTAAAAAATGAAAACAGCTCTAATACGATCAAACAGTTTTTAATGCTTTACTTTAAAAAATTTTTTGGGGCATTCAGTTTTTCGTTCCTGTTTTGTGTTATTTTCAGATTGGTCGTTTTTAAAAACGGATATTCAAGCCATATAGGTGGTGACATGGTCCTCCGAGATCCTTGGAGGATGAATTTCCCGGTGGAAATCCTCTGGTAGGAGGGGAGAGGGTGGGGAGGGAGATAACATGGCGCGGTCGATAAGCCGCCATGTTGGCTCCCACCCCTACCGCCCTCCCGCCCTGTCACGGAATTGATATTAACCGCGCCCGGGAAAACCCCTCTCAGCCAATAAGGAACCGCCTTGCTAATTTATCGTTTTTCCTGCTCTTTGTCTCTGTTAATATTCAGCGAGCATTGTTATCCGATCCCTGGTGTGATTGTGCATTATATATCGAGATCTTACTTCTTGATAACGTACTACGCATCACAATTACAAAAAAAAAAATCTAAAGTCATAGAAATTATATTTCCAAACCTAGATTTTATAGTTTTGCACCACGTTTTGACACAGATAATTAGTTCTTGAATATTCTTGATATTTTAATAGTATTTCACCAATTTCATATTTTTGTTAAGTTGCTCGAGTTGATGTGGTTGTTCGTACAATACCATATTGTACCAAAGGTCAGGTCTAATTGTACCTTGGATTTAAAGATTTTGCACCTATAAACTAGATACTATGTATTAAAACAACATGTATGTATTCGGAAATTTACATTTTTTTTTTTGTTACATTGAAAAAAAATATATAATTAAGTATAAACTAATTTTTATTTTATTTTTTATATGAAGCTACATTATGAAATGTATAACTTTAAATTTATAAACAACTGAAAAATTAAGGATGTAAACTAAAGTTTGTTAGAAATTAGATCATTGTCCGGTTGGCTTTCTGGAAAAGTTCTAAAATAGCCAAAAAACTATTTATTAGTAACTTTTGTTTGGTTTGGTTACTAATATACAGTTTTTAATGATATTTTTGTATTTATCTTCATACAACTAATTACATACGATCAACTACTAACCCTCTAATAGAAATTAGCTTATTGAATTATTAAACATTAAAACTAGAAAAATTGACTTGGAACTAAATTGTCCATTATTTCTAGTCGATCACCTTAATTTTACTAAGATTGACAGTATCACAATATCTTCTGCTACATCAAATATTTGTTTGGATAATACGCATTAAGTTTATAACATTTAATCTAATTTTCAAAATAATGATGTTTAGAAATATTTTTTCCATAAATTAGTGCATTGAAAGCCCACTATTTTGATAAATCATACCTCAGCATGCTCTTCATAATTTATTTCTTCTTTTTTTCTATTTATATCCTTTTTATTTAAACTCGAGTTCATTTATCATTGATCATTGGTACAGGACGTTGATATGGTCCAAGGTATATTACGTTATGGTGCATTATTTCCCAATTGAATCTCTTGAATTTTGTAAGTTATGTTTTAAATTTAAATATTGCGTGGCAAATTACTTAGCAATAATTAGTGGTTCAGGTAGAACGTGATATAAAATACAAAACTCTGTACTGGAAATGAACTGGCGGACATTGGAGCTAAACAAGCACTATTCCAGGTCAGGGCGCAGCCATTCTGACACCCCAAAAAATAATTCTTCCGATGTAAAATGAAATATCAGCTAGTTGGTAAGTCATGGGGAATAAAAGCCCGCCAAGCAAATTAAAAACTATTAAAACAAAACATTAAACCATGGACCACATCAAAGCGTTCCAATCGCAGAGAGGAGGTTGCTATTGCCAGATTAACAATAGGTCATACGAATTTAACTCATGCATATCTAATCAATAAGCAACCCCCGCCAAAATGTCAATACTGCAACAGTGTACTTACGGTCAGTCACATATTTGAAAAATGTCAATTCTACTCCATGAACTTCAATAGATTGAAGTGGGGTGTGACCGAGAGTATCGGATGCTCTGAATGAAGACCAGAAGAACGTGGAAATAGTTTTGGTTTTCTTAAAAATGAATGGCCTTTTGAATGAGATATAAACCCGAAAGTTTGTACTACTAATTCTACTAAATAATTCTAAAATAAGTAATTATTTAAATTTTTTCGTAATTATTTAACGAGTTTCAAATCTTGAAATAGAATTTAAAAGTGCAAAACATGGGCGTTGATGACCTCAGGGTTTTACGCCCCAAAGCCTCAGTCAACAACAACAAAGCTCTGTAATCGACTTATAAAAATATAAACAGCAAAACCGAACGGTGTTACTTCTTAAATAAAAAAAAATATATTTTACTTGAAAACCCCACGGCAACCGCTCTCTTAGTTTCTCTGTACTCGCAACTTTGTTAAACCAAACCAGAAACTGAAGGGAGGACCTAAGTTCATTATTATCAAGGTACAACAGTCGTCCCTATATTTATGTTTAGTTTTTAGTTTTTAGGTTACAAAGGATCATAATCCGTTATTTAGTAAAAAACGTCTTTCGTTGAGGGTAATATGGACCCCTTTAATATAAAAAAAATCAATTTCTTTAAACAGAAATATAAATCTATTTTATAGATAGTACAGGATTATATATATATAATGTATGAAAATGTGTGATATATGAAAAAACTGGAGATCAGTTTCGAAAGCTTTTTGGCTCCACTGGTATATGTAAGATGTAAAACTAGAAAGGGACACAATTATGAAGAAGAATAACTACCTTCCTGTTCCATCGCATAACGCTTCAGAGCACAATCTTATAACTGAAATTTCGTGAGGTTTCTTATTACAACAAACTCCTCTGTTTTTTCCCTGCCATTATAATTAAATTTTTTTTTTAATATTTATTTATTGCTATTTACAACTGTTCATTATAATACATTTAGTAAATCTGATCTAAGTTAAATTGGAGTGTTACAGGCGTGTAGAGAAACTACCCATTGGTAGCACTCTAATGACATTTTACATTAGCTGGTCTCGTGGCCATCTTCTTTTCAGGCGCCTCGGAGGATTATCAGGAATGGAAGAGGATGCAATATTAGAAACTAGGGAGTTTGAGTGGTTAGAGAGTTTATAATGGAAGGAGTGATATTAGAAGAGTTCATAAGGTTCGGGCTAGATCGGTTACATAGGGAACATTAAGGTCTTTATGTATGATTTTATTTGTGACAAAGTAAGGAGCATTGAGGATTTTACGAAGGATTTTGGATTGTAAGGAATGAATACGAGAGGAGTTCGAAGGTTTAGTGGAGCCCAAAGCTCAACGCCGTATGTCCAGATAGGCCTTATAATTGTCATGTATATCATGTATGTCTTTTGTAATGAATTGGAAGTTTGGACCGTTTCTCTAGTAAGTGCTGTAATAGTCGAAATCGACGTGCAGTTTCCTGTCTTTTCAGTCTTGTGTGAGGATTCCAGGTTAGTCGTTTGTCCAGCTGTAGTCCAAGGTAGCGGATCTGTTCTACAGGGGTAAGGGCAAAATTATTAAATTATTCTGTAGGGCAGTCAGTAGGTTTACGACGTAGGGTAAAAGTAATTTGATGGGACTTGTTGGAATTTATTTTAATCCTCCAATTACGAGACCATTCTTCGAGGGCTGTGATATGGGATTGAAGAGTTTGGGATGCAATTAAAGGGTTATTATTAACAGCGAGCACACATGTGTCATCGGCATTTGTGGTGAGGATAGTGTTATGATTGGTTGGGATGTCAGCTGTATAGATTGTGTGTAGGATGGGACCGAGGATACTACCCTAAGGAACACCGGCGGACTGAAAGAAGAGGGATGAATAGGGAAAAAAAATATATTTTTCCAGCTCTATTTCTTTTACAATATTTATTATTTTCAGTCTCATCTTGCCTTCCTAATTCCTTATATATAAGAGTATGCCTTTTTTAATTACGATTATTCCTAATCTATTGGCAATAAATTGAAGTTAAAAGTCGATGATGGCCTTATTTGATTTTTTAGGAAGTACTGGAATGTTGCTTGGAAGAATATTCTAAATATTCCTTTGTGCATCGAACCTTATTTAATTGTTCTTCCTATCAACATACGATGATGACTATACTTTCTGTAAACAACGACCCATCTAATGCATCACAAACATTACAGGCACACATAAGATCTATTGAAGAATGTTTTAAAAACTGGAGAATCTAAATAAATCCTGACAAATCCCACTAGATCACCTTTACCCTCCGTCGTAAACCTCTGCTCTCCTGTCCTACAGTATCCTTTTCTAAATACACCACTAATGCCTGTTAAACAGATTCGATACTTAGGACTCCATCTTGACAAGAAACTTACTTGGAATCCACACACAAGACTGTAACGACAAGAAACTGCTCGTAGATTCCGATTGCTACAACACTTACTTGACAAACGCTCTAAATTTCCCATTCACTACAAAAAATTAGTATACACTACGATAATCAGACCAATTTGGACATATAGAATTGAGCTCTGGGGCTCTACCAAACCATCAAATTCTTCCCGCATCCAATCGTTACAATCCAAAACCCTACGTAAAATCCTTGATGCTCCTTATTACGTCACAAATAAACTCATTCACAAAGACCTTAACATCCCATTCGTTGCAGATTTGACCCAAAACAGATATGCGTCTTTTCATTCCAAACTCCTTAACCATCCTAACCCATTAATTCTTAATCTTTCATCCTTAACAATCCCTGACGCACATATTTAAATATTTACTTTTTAATGGCATTTACTATATCCTTGTACAGTTTAATTAAAAGATTAACTCTTTTCTAACAGAAAATAACGCACAATTTTTTTTTAAAGAATTTAAAAATGGATTTTTTGTAATAACTGCTATTTTTTAATCCCTCTTATCATGGTTTACAGATACATGAATTTAACTGTTTTTTATTTTTCATTGTTCTATGCAAAAATTGGAGTGAAATAAATTTTTATTCTCCTCTTGGGCTCATGAATTAATTGTTCTTTGACAACAATGGAAGTGATTACTGATGGCTGATTAAAAATTAAAAATTGATAAACTGATTAAAAAAATGTTGATTTTGATCAAAGGAATTAATTAATTTTTATTAAAACTTTTAAAAACCGCAGTTTTTGAATATCAATGCAGAACTACCACGGTGCGCCAGATCTATTTTTTTTTTTTTAAGTTTTCTTAATCCCTTAAGGAATTTTCATATTTGTTATCACTTTTAATACTATTTATAATAGGTGCTAAAAAAACAGCTATGAAAACATAGTCGAGAATATTATTGTATTCCTTGTTGGCCTGGCTTGTTTTTGCTGGAGGGAGTTGGGAAAGCACAAGGGGTTAGGGGTGGGAGGGGATATTGGATCGGATTAGGGTTGGCACTGGAGCTAGTGTTTGTTTCTCTTTTCTTTCCCTTATTCTCTCTCACTTTTACCCAACAGATTTATCTTAATTAATTATTAACTAAATAAATAATTTTACTGTTTCATTCAAAAGAAAATGGATGTACTGTAAAATTGGGTTGTTAGCACCAGATTTTGACTATTTTTTTGTAATTCTGCAGTTTTTATCCACATATAGGAGTGAAAAAAGTCTACAATTTATAATTGGCTTCCTTTGAGCATTAATTAATGAAAAATCCGTTATTTTACACTGTGTTGGTATCTCTGTATTATTTTTTTTCAGAATACAGATTTACTGTAAAGTATCCTCAACTTCTGGTGCAAAGTTACTCGTAGTCACATATGGAAATTTTGATGAAGGAAGAGATTAATAATTAAAATTGACGCTTGCTTCTTAATAGCATTTAATGTTTATAGCATGATGTTTAACAGAAAATAACAGGAGGAGACTATAAAATACCAGTAAACCAACAATTATTTTTGGAGTAAGGTTAACTTCTCCTCTTTATCTCTCAGCCTGCCGAACTTTTAACGTCATTGGTGCAAAGTAATCGCGATCATTGGAATTACGTTTCCAAATGATTCTATGATTTCTTTTTGTATTTGAGTGAGGATTTAGCTGTTTCTAAAGCAGTGTTTTATCTTATACTCATTCTAATATCAACCAAAAAAATACTTCGAGAATAGTGATACTTTTTCTAGAGTAGTGTTTGTTAAAAGTGGTTAGAGTCACTTCACAGGTGAAGAAAATCGGGCACTGGGGCCGCATGCGGCTCCATGGGTTTCTTGTATGGTCTTAATAAAAGAAAAAAAAATAGTAATGATATTTCATGGCAAAAAAAAAATAATAATAATAAAGATATTTTTCAAAACACTTTGTATTGAGTTATGTATTGGTAATATCAACTATAAATTGACTCACGTCAATACAATACGTTTGGTGAATTTCGGCAAATGCCAAAACTCAAGACTAGGAACATTCAGTTTTGATCTACTGCAGTTCTAAAAAATTTCCCTAACTCTTCACAGATTTTGATAAAACATGTTAATTTACGATATCAGATGTCAAACTTTTATGAAGAATGAGGAAAACTATATGATCTATCACCATTTTGCCGAGACATCACATTTTCGTCTGATATAAAAAAAAAATATTATGCATATATACGTATAAAATCAAAATACATAAACATGTATTTGCTTAAACAAATAAAGATAGCAATAATGGATTATGAAAAATTAATATGGCTTCCAATGGTTAAAAAGTTCTCCAGAACTATCTTAAACCACATTCTTAATTGCAAATTCTCTTTGGATTGCAATTTATGGACATCATACTTGTAGTTTTTTTTGTTTCATATCAGAAATCGATTATGTCCTTGGAATGTAGAAAAGAAGAATAGTGTAGTTTTCTGACGAAGATTTCCCTGTTTGCTCAAAGATCCAGATGCTACTAGTTTCCACAGCTGGAGCGAGAAGAATCCCATTACGCGAACTAATGTGTTGAAGCAGATCTGTTAACGCTAACGCACCCGCCATCGGACGCTGCTCCGGAGGGTGCGTTGAAAAGCGTAACACCATCAGGGCAGATTTGATTTATCGCTAACACCTGAACGATTTACAAGGCCCTGCGTGGCGTACCAGGTGATAATGCATTGCTACCTTCCCACAGGTTGAGTCACCCGTAGCCATGGATACACCATCCTCCACCGCAATTATATGTCCGATACCTATACACGTACTCCAAGAATTATGGTGGAAGATTTCAGGTGTCTTTAACCTCGGAAAATCATTTAAACAATGTTTTCAGTGGACTAGTAACCAATCATGGGATACACTATGACGCAGAATTGTATGCATGTAATCGTAGAACTTTACCAATTCTTTATTGGAGACTATAAATTGACATCATATATTCACTGTGTAAGAGCTTCTGTGATTATCATGAGAAATAAAAGGAAACTTACAATCATTTACAGTTTTGTATGATTTTTTATTAAAATATTACATTAAATTAAATTTGTTAAAAAACAAAACGAAAAAAAACCTACAAATAAAAATAAAACATCCAATGCTCCTTCACATAAATGTTTAATAAATATCATTAACATTATACAGATAATTATGTATTCGTTTTTAAAACAGTGTTATAGAAATAAATTAAAACACCTGAGATATGGTTGTTATCAAGAAATACAATGTTTCAATAGACTTAAAATAAAAGAAATACATGGGAAATGGTGGCGTAGCAAGAAGTATAGGGAGTGGTACAAATATGGGCTACCACATTATTATTTTTTGAGCTAGTTGCCATATTAATGTTTTTTTGGGTGTATGAAAAATACTGTACTGTCATGAAACTGTCACTCAATAAATATGCAGGTCACTTTTGCTCCACATAAACTTATACGGATAACAGGAAATTTTACACACGAATCGTCCAGATCACGTGATTAGGGATATTTCATGACATATGGGCTACTGTGTTAGAGTTGGCTCAAAAGTTTTGGTATTGCTGTGAAATTAAAACGAACTAAAAAAAAAAATAATGTTGAGTTGCATTGCAGTTACAATTAAAAAAAAAAACCTCTGCGCATTAAATACCTCAATTTTTTTATATTGCTATTATGAGCTAGTGTAAGTAATGTGGACTACTCTATCCCATAATGTAAACATCCACGTAGCCCATATTGCTAGGAAACATCTAGTTAGCTTTTCAAGGCTTTTAAAATTTCATAATAATTAAATAAAAAAGAATTAGGTCCATTCAGATTATACCTGAACCGAAATCGAGTTCATATTTTCGAAAATTCAATTGTTGTGGATATTTTGTCAAATACCTTCCAAAATGTACAAAACCCTGAATCCGCTTTGTTCCTTACAGTGAATGTCTTCATCTTCTTCTCTTACTTAAGTTGTATCTGATTAAGAAGTTCAGCCTCTCGCCACTTTATTGAAGTGAACATAACTTATTTGTACCACTTCCCCTACATTTTGGGTCAGGGGGGAAATCTTAGATGGGTCCCCTAAGTCACATTTGGAGGGGGAGAAGGAAGGCTTACATAAAACAACTATTTTTTGAATTTCTTAATTTTTAAAAATAAAATTCATATATTCAAGCAAATACAAGACAATTTTTTTTTTAAACATACTTTTTATTTATTGATAAATATTACAATCTGCCACACAGTTGTGTGCAATAGGTAATAGTGATGAATGATCAAATTCATACTAAAATAAAATTAAAATAAATAAATGAATGAAAAAAAATCTCTCTTAAAATATATACAAACAGAAGGATAAACAAAATGAACATAATCAAACTGTGTATGAAAAAAAAAAATAATCTCTAGTCTCATTTTCACTCTTATTACTAGGCAATTAACCGTAAATAAATGAACAGCTTGAACACCTCAACACAAGTCTGACATTATTGTCACTAACCTATTCGGGAGAGGCGCGTAACTCTTTGCCCGCGTGACGTCACTTGTGCCCGCCGAACATAAAATGTACCAGCAGGGTCCGAAACCGTTTTTAATTGATTTCAGTAAATTTCAATATAACAGTTACAGCTTCATTTTTATTTTTAAAATTAAAGAATCCTCATACAAGACTGAAAAGACAGGAAACTGCTCGTCGATTCCGACTATTACAACATTTACTAGACAAACGGTCCAAACTTCCAATCCATTACAAAAGACTGATCTACATGACTATTATAAGGCCTATCTGGAAATACGGAATTGAGCTATGGGGCTCCACTAAACCATCTAATTCCTCTCGAATCCAATCCTTACAGTCCAAAATCCTTCGTAAAATCCTTAATCCTCCTTACTTTGTCACAAATCAAATCATCCATCAGGACCTCAATGTCTCCTATGTTGCCGATTTGGCCAGAACCAGATACCAATCCTTCCATGAAAAACTTCCCAACCACCCAAACCAACTCGTTTCTAACCTGGCTTCACTACCTAATAATCCTCCTAGGCGTCTGAAAAGAAGATGGCCTCGAGATCTTCTCCTTTAGAAATGTTTTTGGAGTTCTATCAGTGGGTAGATTCTCCACATGTTAATAACTTACAGAAAATTTACTCGATGTGTATATATGTATACAGTTGTAAATAACAATAAATAAATTATTTAAAAAAAAATAAAGAATAACTTTTATGAAATTATTTTTATATAAAAATATTACTTAATAAAAACTATTGAACTGCTTTAAATAAAAATTGTTCTTTGTATAAATTTTAGTTCAATGTTTATTTTTTTTTACAGATAATAATGTTTTGGGGTAATTTCACCCATGGCTACTATCATGGTGTAAACTGAATGATAGTTTCCGTCATGGCAGTACTGTCGCAATCATTACAAAGTTTTAACTGTATGATAATTATAGTCATGACAGCGCTGTCACATTTGGTATGGTATTATATGTAACAGTAAATGTTACGACGTTTGAGCTACTGGTCCTTATACTCGGTGAAACAAGCCACGAGAATTACTGTCGCAGCTACTTCCAAAGTGTAAACTGTATGACAGTTACCGTCACGATAACATTCACTGTAGTGACAGTGCAGTAACACTATCAGGTCCAGCGTGATAAACGTCAGATTCTATCACAGCATTGAAGCTACTGTCATTTAAAGCCTGTTTATTAGTAAATAATTTATTTATTAAAACCTATTATAATCAACGAACAATTACATTGGTGCCACTTGGCATATAACCTATAAATGTGCCTATACATACACAAATGTTGAGGCACATTTACACTGTACATATATACACTTTAGACCCTATTTTGATTGAAGAAATTAATTTATTTTTAATTATATCTGTCGAATCCTATCTATTTGTGTTTGATTCCCACCGACAGTTATTACCCAGGAAAATCAGTTTAGTATCCAGTTAGCAGGAATGTAATTTCCCTGGAGTAGTACCACCAGCCCTCTTATCGATTTCCTAACCCTCATCTGTAGCTTTTCCTATCGTATTGCAACTTTTTGATTATTTTACAGTAATAATCATTAATTATTAATACTGGGATATGAAACAATACTGCCAATGCTTCTTCATTCTTTAAAGAATAATATCGTTAACATGGTCTTCTAGTCGTGTACTAACATACTTGGGATATTTTTTAATGCATTTTAATGTTGAAATTATTAAAACAAAGAAAAAACTGGTGTGCGCATCTCACAACTTATTTTAATTTTATTTAAATTAATTTAATTATATAGTATAAAACAGTATTTTTTTTTATTATCTAAGCCGGTTACACTCCACTAAACCAACAAATTCCTCCCGGATTCAATCCTTGCAATCTAAAATCCTTCGAATAATCTTTATTATGTCACAACTAAAATTATCCATAAAGACGTCTGGGATATAGCCAGTATATGGAGTTATTGACAATTATAACACTGGCTCTGATACATTAAACTGTTGAACTATGACATACATTAATTGGATTTCTTGTTGACGTTTTGAGATGAATACTGGATGATGGTACTCTTTCTAATTTTGCTTTCCCAATCTTCTCTCGGCCTTCAAGGGCCAACAAAGTCCTGGTATCTGCTACTACATTTGGCTGATAAAAGAATTGAAAGTAGAAAAAAAATTTGAACATGTAAATGTAAAGATGGCGAATTGTCTAGTAGCTTCTTTCGTTTTTCAAAGTAATGGCCGTGTTGGTCAACTCGCCCAAGAGAGAGCAGCACATTAGCTTGCATTGCCTTTTAAATAATTTAATTTAATTCGTTCAGGTGGGGGGGGGGCTCCCTAAACAACCTCAGTATTCCATTTTTACACATTTGGCTCGAAATAGATATACCTCTTTTAGTTCTAAGATCTACATGTTTGCAACCTTTCATCTCAAATATTCCACAGAACCCTGCAAGGTGTCAAAAAAAAAAAAAAAAAAAAAGTTCTTCCACAAGATCATTACTAAGTCATCGCTCTACTATTAGCGCATTACTAACTCATTGTATTTTAATATACAGTTGTAAATTTCTATAAATGATTAAAATAACGATTATGAGTATCATTTTAAGTTTTTGTAGTGTTTAATGATAATAACAAACATTCGAAAAAATCAAATCAACTAAGTTATTGTTGTATTTGCATTGTTAGGAGTTAATAATAAACCAGTCTCAAGAAAAAAAAAAGAAGTGAAAAAAATTAATAACTTTTGCAATAGTTCTAATTTAATAAACTCGATAATTTCATTCACATATCGTCAGCCTAAAGCCAAAGTGGCGTATCTGCTAATTTTGCTATGTTATGTTTTCTTGCATTTTAACATGGTTTTCTATTATCTTTGAAATACAAAAAGACCTCAGTGAGTATCTGACGTCACCAATTAAATATACAAAATGATTAAGTTTTTCATAATGAAATTAAAAATTAGTTACTAGATTATTTCTGCAACAATTCAAACTCAGAAATTTTCAGATTTTGGAATTTTGGTTTAGTTGAGTTTCCATTTATTTTGGTTATAACAAATTTTCTCTTTACCATTTAATCTCTTTCGATTTTGTTTTTATTAGTATAACTCTCTTCTTTTTTTTCTTCATCCTCATTTCATGATCGGAAGACCGTTTAGTATTTTTTCATTTCTAATGTGAAACGGCTTTAATTGTTTTTTCACGACAAGCCGTATTATGGCAGAGGCTGGGTCACGATTTGCAGACAGATAGGGAAGATGATTCTGTTAAGAAGTAATTGGTTGGCTATGAGGCGTGTTTCTCGTGTGGTTAATATTTGCTTTCCCTTCAGGCTGTTGTTTTTTTTAAAATTTAATTGCTTGGAGTATTTATTTATTGATATTTTTGTATTATTATTTAAAAATATTAATTCTAGATCGATACATTCGTTATTTTTACTATTAGATACTTAGTTGACCGTATGTAATAAATTGAAGGATGGTTGTTCGAGTGGAAGTCAAAAAAAAGGGTACTAAAAAAAATTATCAGCCACCAGCGTTTCGCCCAAGCATTGTTAAGTAAGTTAGTACTATAATTTTATATGTAAAAAGTTATATAAAAAGGATATAAAATTGAGCAAAATATTTAAAATAATATAAGTAGAAATAAACAGAATAAATAACAACAAAAATAAAGTAACGAATAATAGAATAATAAAAATGTACTACTGTAATTAATTAATAAAATAATAAATAAATTTAATAGCAATTATGCTGAAATTAAAAGAAGTGAGGAAACAATAAATTTTAAGTATGACACAATAACAAATGAATCAAAAGCATAGATAAATAATATTAAATTATTCATTTATCTCTCTTTGTTTCTTTTGTGATTGCACTTTATCTATTTCTTCTTTTAATTTAACCACATTTGTTGTGGTTATTTATTTTTATATAACTTCCAATGTATAATGGTATAGTCCTACCATACTTTACAATGTTTATATCTTGTTTTATTTATCCCTGATGATGCCCTGGAACACGGAACGAAACGATAGTATCTAATATATAGTTTTTTTTTTTACTACTACCTTTTTTGACGGTTCGGGTCGTTTAGATATCAATTTTTTTTATTCCTTCCATCTAAGTAAGGAAAGAAAAATGTATTTACTAGATAGTTTTTTTTTTTTAACTATAATGTTATTTATAGTTATATACAGATCTTAGACGAGTTTTCTAAATTGTGACTAAATTACTCTAAAATTAAAGGACAGAGTGGCTTTCCGTCGATAAAATTACACCATTAGTTTTGTAGATACAGCTATTCAAATACTAATCATTTTACCCAGAAAGTAAACAATTGTCGTTATTGTCTTTTTTTTTTAAATCCACAATTGTTCTATGAGAGCAATCGTACGGAACGAATTGAACGTGAAGATTAATTAGCTTTCATTCTAGTCCATAACATACTAAATTTTTTTTTCTCCCTTGCATTAATTAGCCCTATTAAACAAGATATCTACTTAACTATACATGCTACTCACACTTTTGAAACTTTTTTACAAGGAGCAACCCAGCGTTAGGATAAGAGGGTGGCTGGAGTTAGGGGTTTACAGCTTTGAAACCTCGAAGATGTCCCCCGACCATCTATAAGATAACGTGCGACTAGTAGAAGGGTAATAATAATAACAAAGAGAGAATGATATGCAAGTATTCTAGAAATAGGTGTATCATCGGATGACCACCTCCATAAGATGGTAGCTGAAATAAGTAACTGAAAGCCGAGAATAAGGAAAATTCCTAAATAATAACAATAATAACTTATTCCTGTCGAACAAATCCGTTACTTAGGACTACATCTCGACAAACGATTGACATGGAATCCTCATATAAGACTGAAAAGACAGGAAACTGCTCGTCGATTTCGACTATTACAACATTTACTAGACAAACGGTCTAAATTGCCAATCCATTACAAAAGACTGATCTACATGACTATTATAAGGCCTATCTGGACATACGGAGTTGAGTTTTGGGGCTCCACTAAACCATCAAATTCCTCCCGAATCCAATCCTTACAGTCCAAAATCCTTAACGCTCCTTACTTTGTCACAAATCAAGTCATCCATCATGACCTCAGTCTCCCATATGTTGCCGATTTGGCCAAAACCAGATACTATTCCTTCCATGTAAAACTTCCCAACCACCCAAATCCACTTGTTTCTTCTCCTTCATTACCTAATAATCCTCCTAGGCGTCTGAAAAGAAGATGGCCTCGGGACCATCTCTTCCAGAAATGTTATTGGAGTTCTATCAATGGGTAGATTCTCCACATGTTTGTATCAAGTCACTATTTCACCTACTGCAAATTTACTTGTTGTATATATGTTATACAGTTGTAAATAACAATAAATAAATGATAAAATAATAGCAGTAATAATAAGCGTGAAGTGGAACATGTGATTGATATTCCCCAACTGCTGACAATATCAATTATTTAAACCAAGAACTTCGGCAACTTTATTGAATTGAGCATATAAAGCTATAGTATATCTTGTGGTAATATCTTGCAACGGCCTTATCCCAGACGAAACCATCCAATCAGTCAAGAATTTGAAGCTGCCTGAAAAATTATTACAAGGTCAGAAAGCAGTTCTCGATTCAGCGAGTATCGTTAAAAAAGTTTTTAAGTATAGTTTAAAATTTGAGTTTGAATTAAAATATTTTTTTTTAATATTCATTTATTTCTATTTGCAACTGTACATTATCATTAAAAGTAAATCTGATCTAAGTTAAATTGGAATGTTACAGGCGTGTAGAGAAACTACCCATTGGTAGCACTCTAATGACATTTTACATTAGCTGGTCTCGTGGCCATCTTCTTTTCAGGCGCCTCGGAGGATTGTCAGGAATGGAAGAGGATCCAAGATTAGAAACTAAGGGGTTTGAGTGGTTAAAGAGTTTATAATGGAAGGAGTGATATCTGGCTCGGGCTAGATCGGTTACATAGGGAACATTAAGGTCTTTATGTATTATTTAATTTGTGACAAAGTAAGGAGCATTGAGGATTTTACGAAGGATTTTGGATTGCAATGTTTGCATACGAGAGAAATTCGAATGTTTAGTGGAGCCCCAAAGCTCAACTCCGTATGTCCCATGTAGATCAGTCTTTTGTAATGTGTTGGAAGTTTAGACCGTTTGTCTAGTAAGTGCTGTAATAGTCGAAATCGACGTGCAGTTTCCTGTCTTTTCCCTCTTGTGTGAGGATTCCAGGTTAGTCGTTTGTCCAGATGTAGTCCAAAGTAGCGGATCTGTTCGACAGGGGTAAGATCAACATTATTAAAGGAGACTGTAGGGCAGTCGGTGGGCTTATGACGAAGGGTGAAGGTGATTTTTTGGGATTTATTTGTGTTAAGTTACCTTACATTAAAAGTTTTAAAAATTAATGAAATCGTGACAAAATAGTGTGATTTGACTTGTTATTAATGACCTGGGCAGAATATCCTGCCAAAATAAAATTTATGATTGTCCTTGAGGGTGGCCGAATTGGACAAAACGTTGGACTGTTGATATAATAAAGAGTGTTGAGACTTAACATGGATACCAATCGATTTATTCAAACAATAATTTCCAGTCACATTTCAATTAACATTCACATTTCAACCGTTGAGATGCTATCACTTGAAGTCCAGCGGGCTTTTCCTGCACACTATATACTTTATTTTCTCAGATCTTGAGGTGTTGTTCCTTTCTAATATCTATGCCACTGAAATAATCTCGGTTTAAAACTTATTTATAGCTCAGAAATTGTAAATTAGTGATTATTATTTAACCTCTTAATGTACAATTAAAAAAAAAAAGGCCAAAAACACAGTTTAGAACATTGCCTTGGCCAAAAAATTTAAAAAGTAATCAAAATTTTAATTTTAATTTTGGATTATTACAGAGAATAAATCATTGTTATTTATTTTATTATTATCACATCGTTATTTTCAATTCTCGATTATATCCGAATGTGAAAAAATATAGCAGCATAAAATACAACGCCACTCGAATTAACTGGAGTCTTCAAGTCAAGGGGTTAGTATATGTAAATTGGCAAAAAAAAAAAAATTATTATATTCCAACATTATATTCTTGCAGGAATACATTAAGCATCAAAATAAATTCATGCTTGGGTATGATAATAATACAAAACAATTTAGCTAATAAATTTCCTCAGAAAAATAAATAAAGTTACAAAGTTATTTAACAAGAAATAATACTAATGCAATAAATGCATTAAAAAGTTTAAATGTTTAATCTTTCTTTCCTAAGGTTATTATGAATAATATATCTCCATCCAATTATTGAATATGGGAATATGAATATGGTTGATCTGGATATGCTATAATTACATATAGTAATTATTATGTTATACATATTATGATATATATGTACATATATTATGATTGAATATTAATTATTCTTTTCTGTTCGCAGGTGATCAAGTACTGCGACCACCTCCATGGAAAATGGCACTTCTCAGAAGTTCGTGCCATCTTCTCCAGACGTTACCTTCTCCAGAATTGTGCCATCGAAATATTTTTGGCCAGCAGGAGTAAGTGAAAGATTCAATTCCGCTCTAAAATGGTGATGGGATGTCCCAATTCTATTTTTCCAGTAATGCATTTTCTATTCCTATTAATATTTCCTGTCCATAAGCTTTTAATAATAATATGTAACATTTCATAGGAGTTATCGGGCTGCCACGAACTAATACGGAGTACTAATGCTTAGATAAGATGCTTCCACTCTCATTTTAATTGACTGCTATTTAATCCATCACAGACAGATGTACAAAACAATTTATATCATAATACTGTGAAAATATAACTGTCCACTGACTTATACTTATGACTCGACCCTGTTTTTGCGGTTTGTTCATAAACCTAATAAAAAAATATGTATAGGAAAGGCATAAAAAATCATAAAATTGCAATGCCCAAAAACAGGTTCGAGTTTTACTATACAAGAGTAAATATTTACTTTCTTCTTTCGCAAAACCAACAATTAACGAGGTGAATGGACACCTGTCAAATCAAGTTGGAAGAAGATGACCTGGAAGATACATGGAAGGATCCTTAAATCAGTAATTTTTGTTTGTTTTTTTAAGTTTATATATTTATTTTGTGTTAGTTTATATTCTGTTAATTTAGTTTAGTTTTTTATGTTTCGTCATTTATGTTTCTTTTTTTTTTAAATTAATAATTTAAACAATGATAATATACAAAGGTAGGGAAGATACTGAAACTTTCTTTTTTATTTTGGTTCCTCTATGCATTTATTTATATGGGACCTATGCAGTCCCAGAGTGTAATGTTGAGATTCATTCCTCGGTGTCGCCGCTGAATAAATATTAACTGGCCCAGGTGGGAATAGAACCCAGAATCTTTCGAACCTCTGGGACCCTCTTACCAACGTACTCAATTATCAGATTCTTTTACTGAAACTTGTTTCATTAAAGCTGTTGCACGAAAAAAATTAACACCTTTTTTTAAAAATATGGTAAATTCGCAAAAATATAAACCTGAACTTATTATTTATTGTTTATTAGTTCCCCAGTTAAAGTTTTTCATAAACAAACATTTTTTTTCCAAAATGAAAACAAAGAAATTAACATTTTCTGAATTTAATTTAATAAATATCATGTAAAACTTGTTTGTTACTCTTAGGAAGATAATCATTATAAACTACTTTATGTTGCATTAATCTAGCATCAATTTGAATGTTAATAGATAGATATACTAGCTCCATAAGATTTAGCAAAGTAATTTCACAAAATATTGTTTATTTATCGTTATTAACTGACGGAATAATATATACAATATTTATAATAATAATATAGTTTTATGATTCGATACAATAAATAAAATAACCTGATCTTGTTTACTTAGACTTTTAAGAAGAGTTTTTATTATAATTAAGGCATTTACAGGCATCCTTGTTGTGAAGATGCTGTAATGTCTGACCATCGTTTCTGCTCTCGCGTTGGCCTGAGGCATGCCTGCTATAAGAAACCCCTAGCAGTATGGTAGAAAAAACGATTGTGGGCGTGTAGTTCTCTTGCACTTTTTTAAAAATATATCCCGCACAGTATAACAATATATATATATGCTCCCCTTATCACCCGGAACAGAGAAATTCAATACTATTTTTTAGTCGATCTGACGAGATCGTATGAATGTTTTCTCATCAATGTATCCGAATGTCGGTATTTCGCTAGGAGTGAACTTACTTCTTGTTTGAGGGTGGGGTTATATATCTTGAAGAGTTCTGGAAATCGAAAGTTTGCGGTCATCTTCTGCCTGATTATTCTCCGCAAACATTGACGTCGTCTAGGTCTGCAAATGTCACTTGCTCTAGTTTCTCAGTTTCTTTGATTTTGTCAGCTGTCCATTAAAAGCAGGGCATTGATGACTCCAAAAGGTATACGGCGAAAATGATACAGTCTTCCGTTTGCTTCGAAAGCTGTATAAGTTTCGATCATAAGCACTCATTCACCAAAGTAAAAAAATACCCTATTTTTGGTTATGAATAAACCTTTACAACTATAAATGTGTTAAAAAGCATTACTTTTCTCCTTGGGAGCAATTATTGCTCTCCAGGAAGAATGGTTCTATTTCATTATTTCTTCAGATATGAACCTGGACGTATCTCATTTTATAAATTTGGAGTCGTTAGAAAAGATTTATTCATAGGGGGAATAAGATTGAGTTCTCATAATTATCGATCTGTTTTTAAGAGTTATTTCTCAAATAAAGGTGGTGAATTTACCTAGATATTGATGAGACTGCAGATGTTGAGTATAAAATCAAACTTAGTAAGTTTGATCTAAAGTTTTTTGTGTTTACTTAGAATGTTACGGTTGATATAGTTTCAGTACACCAATGTGGTACAACAAGTGGTTTAACTCCTGAGTATTATGCTAACAAAATTCAAAGAATTTAGCAACTTTCGATTCTTTAGAGGTGGTTGTTTAGTCTCAATGCGGATATTACCGAAACAGTTGAAATTCGATATTTTATATTATCCCAAGGAAAATAGTATCTGTTTTTAATTTTTCGCTGTTAAATGGGTAATCGCTTTAAAAAAAGAAACATTTCAAATTTTTCAAGAAAGTCAAAAATTTAGGTAAAGATCTGATGTATTAAGGGCGCCGCGGAAAAAAATCCGATTATTTAGGGAGCCGAAAACCGAAAAAGACTGGGAACCTCTGGTTTAATGAGTTGGAGCAAAACTTCGTTTGATGCTGAGATCTGTTTCAGTAGGGGTATTCATGATGTTGTGTTAAATGTTAAATGTTTTACCATAATAAATGTTATAACTATAAGATTGTGAGCAGCCCTATTTGAAGTCATGTTAAACGTTAAATGCATAAGAGCCCCTAGCGGATTTTCTCAGCAACTTGTTGTATAAGCCTTTATGTTTATAACCTTCTTTCCAGACCCTCATGTTATTGTTTACTTCAGTTTTGATTTAAGTAATTAATTACAACATGCCTAGAGTGAGTGGAATTTGTGTGAAAGTTTAGCTTATAAAATGAAATGAAAAAATAACTTTATTCTGGCACATATGTCCCCTAAGAATAATTACATGGTTCATATAGTGAGATTTTTATCTGGCGAGCGTTTACAAATTTTCAGATAGTAGAATGAAATTACATTGTTTTTTTTTTACTGTTTTTTTTTCTCAAATGTATCATTAAAATTATCCATTCTGGTTTAATAACAGGGATATGAATACCACAAACACACGAAATAACTGAGCTGTCACAACAAAAATGGCGGCGATCTCAACTGGTCTAGTGTGTGACGTCATTCTCCATTTAACAGACCAAGTATCAGACTCTCAGCCATGTTAAATGTTATTTCGCTTTACCACGGTAAAAGAAGGCAATTTTTTTTCGATTTAACATGAGTTTTTCCATTTAACACGCTTTAACATGTTAAACCAAAGATCATGAATAACCCTAGTGTGGGATAACACTTAGTCTTGTAGGACTGAATGGTATCCTGGAAAATAAAATATTCCGAACAACCAGTGTCGATCAAAGGTTGAGGTTATGTACCATGAAAATCAGAACATTAGTTTCGGATGGGAATTTTGGAGAATCTAGGACTGAGTGAAAGGAAAGTTAAAATTCTCTCGGGAGAAGCAAGAACTTAAGTAAATGCGACAATGTGATAGCCCTAAGTTTATGAAACTGTGTCTGCGATGCCAAGCTGGAAATGAGCAAGGAGCAATAAGAGACGTAGGTAACTGCTTGGGCTGGAGGACCAAGGAACAACCGATGTTATTGGCCCAAGATTTTGAAACTGTGACAGCAGTACCAAACAGTTACTGTGGAACAACTTATGTGACTGGTCCAAGGTCATTAGCTGTGTTAGCAGTCCCTGGCTGAGACTAAGTATCAGATACTTTCAGTTTGTCACCTGTTACCAGTCGGTATCAGTATATGTTATATCCAAGTATCAAATTGAAGCATTCAACCCTCCCTCAAAAACTAATTATTATACAAATAATTATACAAAAACCTAACCTAAAAACAATTATTTTTTCTACCAAGTACTTCCAAGGATTAATGTGAAAACTAAATTAAGAAAAACATTGGAATAAGAACAGTAATCAATAAGAATTATTTTATTAAGTTACAATGAAACTTCCAAAGACTCAAAGGGATAAGTCTTATTCCTTGTTAACAGCTTAGTATTACATTAATTAGTCTATTCGCTTACTTCTCAAAATATAGGCCATCGTCTGAGTCCCTCTCTGAGCCATCAATTCAATGGCTGAAAGCGCCTTATACAAGACTTACTTTCGGAACCTCACTTAATGCAAAAATAAGCTCCCAAATAATTTCAAGAACTTTTTAATATTAAGGGGGGGGGGTCAAAGCTTAAGAATTAAATTTAATTGATTACAGAACCCCTAGGTGTAGAGAGGAATATTTACTACATAGTGTGTGACTAGCTATAGTGAAAAAAAGGGAAAGCCCATCTCGTTTACACTCCTGTACTTTTTTACTCATTCTCCTGGATTCTTTTACTCAAAGTCTAAAATATAGTTTTTTTAAACGCTGATTGAAACGAATATCGGACTCTAATCTTATGACATGGACATTATCCAGTTGTTCCTGAGTAGGTCGCTGGTACGGAGCGGTATTTCGACCCTCTTTTTAGGAACCCTGATAAAGTTACAACACCTACTTCTTGAGGTGGCTATAAGAAAGAGCAGGATGGTGGATGGAGCAGTGCCTTTGTTTCCCATCGGCAGACAGAAAAAGTAAAAAATGGCCGTGGACCGGTTGTGAGGGAGCCGCCTGAATCAATTGCCGTATCTCAAAGTGACGCCCCCCTCCATCCCCTCCCGGAACCCGCTTTTTGTCAACAAGCTATTTCTGATCATTTCTTATATTAATTTAGCAGTATGCTAACCATCGCCGTTTGCCAAGTTCTTAGTCGGAGAGAGGTTTGGAACGCAAAGTGACACTCTCCACCTAGTGAACGACGCATAAGACTTGACGTAGAAGTATTAGACATCACTCCGGTAGAGGGCGATTAGAAGTCAAAGTCTATAAAAATCTGATGCGTTGCGCGCATCATACAACTTTAACATACCACCCTACTTTCAGTTGAAATTAATTTTCGCTCGTTTAATAACATATATTCCCGTAATAATTTTCCCAAATAAGGCTTTCTGTTGACATTTGCTGGTGTAATTAGGTAATTGCTGGTGTATCAACTCTCCGTTGAGTTAGCATCTATTTCACACACTGCACAAATACTATAATGAGTGAATCGTTTTGTAAGATACAGTTGGAAAGTTCTGAAATTCAATAAAAAAAAAGATTATATTAATTCATTTCTAAAAAATTTTTCCGTTATTAAATAAATCCCATCATTTTTGGTTTAACGAGGTCTCATTATTACATGTATGGGCGTTGATGACCTCAGGGTTTTACGCCCTAAAGCCCCAGCCAACAACAACATTACATGTTCCATTGAGTTCCTAAAAGTAAGCAAACCTATTTTTGCATGCATTCGATTTATATCTTCTATGTACTTCCCGATAAATAATAAAAACTGTTGTTCGACAAATTATTATGAAGGCTGATGGTGGAAGTGGCTGATTTCAACAAAGCCTTTGATGCTCGTACATTGCTGAAATGATCTATAATAAACCGTTCCAATCAAGTGTTTGTTTATACACTTTGGCCGGGTAATGAAGGGGCTGTTATTGTTTAATGTAAACAGTGGATGGATTTAGGTGGGGTAGGGAATGCGATTAGGGCGGGTGTAGGATGGCACAATCCAATGATGGCACACCCTCGGCTCCAATTATCCTGGCGAAGAGCAGAGCCAATCGGCCACCCTCCGGCGCGCTCTTCCATCGGAACCGACCAACTGTCTGCCCTTTGCTAATTAGATTCCATCGCTTTAATTCTTCTCTAAAGGGTTTGTAATGACAGATGTGGTTTAAGCTTGGAAAACCTAGTGACTCCGGGGTGGAACAGTTTGGAAAACAATAGCGATCAATAGCCGAAACGTCAACATGAAAATGAATAACTAAAGCTTGCCTTGCTTAAAACGAAGGGCAAATGAGCCGGGCATGCAGTATGAACCTCTTGGGTGTGAAGTCAGTAATCCTCCGGGAGCCATTAAAAAAATAAACAAATCTTCCTAAATACTCCATGTTTACGTGAACAGTGTTGCTCATAAACGAAAAGTTTTACGAAACTAAATCTACATATAAGAGATCAAGATGTTATGCAATTTTTTTTTTCGTTTAAATCAACTTACTGGAAGTTACCGATTTTACCATTTTCGCATTAGGCTTATAAGACCTTATTATACCTTATAAGTACGTGATGGTGGACCACGTTGGGACTAAGTTTACAGAGCGTTGAGGATTCGATTCCCGTCTGGGTTAGTCAATATTTAACGGCAAAAGGTGGGTCAAAACTCTGAAACTAACTTTTTTCATGTTCATTTAAAAACAAATTTGATCCTTTTTTTCTCAACTTTATTCTTTTTAAAACCTTCCAACGTTTCGACCCTCAGGTCATTTTCAAGGATACCTTTATTTTGTTGTCATTTTCCTTTCTAAAAAACTTAAAAATGCCGGCTAATTGCCTTTGTCCCATCTATAAATTCTTCTATATGATCTTTCTTAAATTTAAAACTCTTACTAACCACTTCTCTTCTTTCTTTCATTTACATTTGCATGCAACAAAATAAAGGTATCCTTGAAAATGACCTGAGAGTCGAAACATTGGAAGGTTTTAAAAAGAATAAAGTTGAGAAAAAAAGGATCAAATTTGTTTTTAAATAAACTAAACCACTCTCAAACAAGAATATATTAATACAAATTAATCTAATTTTCTCATGTTTTTTAAGATGCTGAATCCGAAATAAATATATTTAAAAAATCTGCTAACATATTTTTAATAGTTAAATCTGAAATTCGAATCTTTTGGCCAAAAAAAAAAAAAAAAACACTTTTTATAACAAGTAAAAATAATTTATTTGTTTTGAGATTGTTATGTTACACAATAAAAGTACAAACATGAGTTAAAAAACTACCCTATAGCCCAATCGGCTAAACTGTAAATAGTTAAAAATAAATATAAATACTGGGCGAATTGTTTTGGTGTTAGTAATGAGTAATAATTAGTTTACGTATTGTAATAATAAGTAGATTACTCCTGATTAAAGAGGTTAAATGGTTAAACTATTGAATAGTTTTCTTTTCTAGATCTTTTGATCTATACTAGTATCAAAATGATATTACCTAACTTATGGTAATTATCGTTGATAGACTAGTAAATAACAAACAAAATAAAGACCATTTCACATATTTATTTATTCACTAATATGTTTTTATTATTTTACAGCATCCATTATGTTCGCATTCCCAGACCAAACTACTGTCAAACGTGTCATCAAAGCCTTACCAAGAGTTGGTGTCGGTATCAAGTATGGAATACCACAAACAAGGTATTTAATTTTTTCAGATCTATTTTAGGTAGTTTTTTTTTTACATATTTCTTTGATATGGTAATATTTAATACCGATTATATGATTGTTGTGTATGGATATGATAATAAATATTTATATGATTCAAAATTTCAGGAGAGCTTCTATGATGTCTCCTAGACAACTCATGAGAAATTCCAACATGACCCAAAAATGGCAAAGAAGAGAAATTTCGAATTTTGAATATTTGATGTTTCTGAATACCATTGCCGGTAGGTGAAAATGTTAACCTTTTATCTATACATTTTGTGCTAACATTGTATTCCTTTGGTTTCAAAATAATAGTAGCAGTTGATGTATATACGAATATATATAATAATATAATTAATTATATTCAGTGGCCTGAGTATAAGTACATCCATACTCATAGATGTGAATGCGATTACATTCATATTCAAAGCTACAAACGTAAATGTATTTGTATTTATTGCTGCGAATTCGATTACAGTTGTATTCGTATGTTTTTATAATAGCTGTAGACAGGGTTTGGAATCGTTATTCTACTTCTGGAATAAAATAATACCATCAATTTTAAAACTCTTGCTCAAGTATCGATTTTAATTATTTGATCATATTATTTCAGTAATTATCATATTTTTTTCACATGTTATTTACGCATAATGACCTGACAATTTATTTTTGAATAATCATGAACAAAGATTTTTGTTAAAAAAAAAAATTTGATTCTAGAATTTTTTTTTACATAAATAAGATTCAACTATGTATAAAAATCGAGCAAATTATTTTTTTTAGAGAAAGAAATTTATTCAATCATGCTGCCCAAATACATCGGGTTGCTACATTACACAGCATACTGATCAATCCGTGATCGGACATATATAAATTTATAAATTACATTTTTTTTTATATGATACAATATAATAGAAATGAAATAAAATTGCTTTGAAACCTAACTTTCGAAATAAAATAAGAGTTATTGTTTTATTTTTATTTTCTATCGTTCTTTATTATTTATAATTATTCCATGGATATAGTATTGTAGATATTTAGGGGTGTCTTTTGCACGAGACTATATCCCCCGCCCCACATTATCAATCTTCAAGAACTAACATACTGTTACAATAACCATGTAAGCCCAAATAGGCCGATTTAGAAATTTAGAAAATAAGAAAGAATTTTCGTTTTATAATTTCATCGATATTATGTTCTGGAAGTATCATTTTAGGATCGCCCGCTCGTATATCGATTATTTCAACAATATGATCGAATTATTTCAATAAATATCAAATTTTATTTTTTCACTTGTTTTTTACGCATAATGATATAATAATTTATTTGTAATCGTGAATAAAAATTTTCGTCCGAAAAAAAAAAAACATAGTGGCGTAGAATTTGATGATTCTAGAATATATTTTAATTTATAAATAAAAATCAATCATTTCTAAGAATCGAGTAAATTTTGTATATAATTCCGATCTCTTTGCATTGCTTTCTACACATTTAATAATAACTCGGTTCTTGAAAAGTTTCAACTTCGTAAAACTAAGAAATATACGAAATAAAAAAAAAAAAAGTTTAAAAATAAATGGATTGAAATAGACGGCGGGTAAAGCGGGAAAAAAAAGGAAGTTGTATGAGGGAAAAAAGAAGAGATGTGGGGAGAAATGGAGGTGTCGGCTCGAATAAAGGCACCCACAGGTTAGTGCCTCATTCAATTAGAATGGGGACAATTCTTATTTACCGCTTCTCCTTTGTAATATCTAATCCTGGAACTTATTTAGTCTAGCCACAAAAGTGAGAATTTATTTTTAAAATTAGACTAACGGTGATTGAGGAAGTGGTGAGAGAAAGGGAAAAAAAAATAAATTGGTCTCGGGATCTTGTGTTTGTTTTGTCAAATTTATCCCATCTTATTTTAGAATATTGGCTCCCTTTCGTTTGAAGAAGTAAATGGTTTGGAAAATGATTAAATTTGTTTTATCACCGAAGAAAATCATCAAAGTTATTATTATTTCAACTAGTTAATGGAATATTGTTTCAAATTTAATGACAGATCCTATGCTGAAAATTAATGTTTTATTTATATCGTATTAATTAACATACCTCTCATTAAAAATTTCAAACGATATAAGTCCAATTTATAACTAATTGTTATCTCATAATAAGTTTTCCTTTCTCAGGAATCGAAATTTGTATTCATACAATTGGTCAAAATGAATATATATTCAGTAATGATGTAGATGTATTTCAATAATACATATACAGGAGATACTCCCATGATAATTTTTAAATAATAAATTTCCAAAGGATAAATAGAATTATGACAGAAAACCCCTCAATTGTAATTAAAGTATGTTTATTTAATTGGTTTAGAAGTTCTGGTTAATCTAATGTTGAATGGGTGTGTCAAATTCTCTTTTTCTTAATTAATAATAGTAGTTACCTATGATGAATCTTAACCCGATTATTATTTCCAAAAAAAAAATTAAGTATTGATGGAATCCTTTCAAAATGTAAGGTTCCTCGATTTTTGTTGGATTTTTTTTTAATTCTTATATATTTAAATAACAACAAACCTTTGAAATTTCTGAACATTTTGAAATATTCAATTTTGCTTTCTTCATTGTGATCTACTTAATCAGGAGCAAGATTCACGTAGAACAAATTGGGAATTATTGAGTCCTCTGTAATAATAATAATAATACGCACACACACTTTTATTTATGTATTTCAAATTTTTAATGCTTAATAAAGCTATTGACCAACCCCATTCAGATTCAGCTGCGTTTTAAAACAGCGCATTGTTCCGCTTTTTTTTTATTGGCATTTCCAACATTTTTAACCTTTTTTTTTAAATTTCTTTGTTCCCCAAAACAATAGGGGACCGAATTAGGTTACATTAAAGTTTAAACAGGTTTTGTGAATAACCGAGACTGTAATATATTTTCGGCCCTACCAAAGCAAACCCACTTGAGCAAAATTCCTCTCTGCCCTTACTGAAAAAAACAAAGATAGGGAATATTTGATTTTTGTTTAAATTATTTGGTAATAAATAATACTGTGATAATATTATTAGTAATTTCGTCTTCTTAAAATATTTATCGAATATTTTATCATCAACTGAAATCATTTTATCATTAGAATACACGGTCTTTGTAACCTGCTAGTGAAATGAATATGATTAATGATACGGTTTCATTTATTTCAAAAACATATTCTGATTTAGTATTATTGTGAATTTCCCTTTTACTTTCTTCAATTTAAAATATATATCTACAGTTATTTATTTTTTAAATTAATTCGTATTTCTTTATTAATTTAGATTTTTAGGATAAGAACCCTCTCCCCGAGACATTACTGGGTCCCCTCACGTTTTCTAACAGCAGAGCGTAATGAGTGGAGAGCGAGTGTCTAGGGACCCGCGCCTTGGAAATATTATATAAATAACTTATACATTTCAGACAAATTTATAGTTTTAGGGGGCCTTCGGATCCCCCTGTCTATTAGGGTTTTCCATACTTCCCTTACCAAAGGAGGGAACAATAGGGCATCGTCCTTGGCACCACAAGTTCTAGATAAGCAACTGTTTAATCGCGTCTAATTAAGGATTTAAAGCCTAAATCAGAATTAATATTTCTCTTCAACTAAATCCTTATTCTATAGGATGTTTTCCTGTCAGTTCAACACACATCACCCTATAACTATTTTGCTAATTCGTTCACTAAACGCATTCACCCAATGCTATATCCAAGGTCTGCAAATTGCCTGTTATTTTTCACAGACTTAGGTTCTCCAGTTCTGTTTGTTTGGTTTTCTAAACTTCTCAGTTGACCAACTTTTTTTTATGCAGTATTTTTTTTTATCTAGAACGTTGGAAGGATTCCTGTTTTGTGAAATACCTTGGTAGCAGAGGTAATGGGAATTCCTTAAAACCAGACATAAGTGTTTTAGAAATGAAATAATAAGTTTATATAAAATCTTTTCAATTCCTTGAGACGTATAAATTTTTTATTTATATCAACAGTCCAACGTTTCGGCCAATTCAGTAACTGTCAAGGACAATCTTATAAGCAATCTTAACAACAACATTATTATTAATAATTTAAAATACCTTAAATATAAATTTACACGTCACATCCAAATTTAAAAATGTTTTTGTAGGCTATTTTACCCAGGTCATTAATTACAAGTAAAATTACCCTATGAAACAGTCAATTATTAATTATTAATAAGTTTACCAAAGCTTATGTCCAGTTACCTATTTTGTCACAATTTCATCAATTTTTAAAACTTTTAATCTAATGTCAATCATCATGTAAACAACCTATATTTAACCTTCCATACACTCAGGTCAGGCTTATTATTAATTTATTTCAAATTGCATTTTGGTCTAAATTTTTATTTATTCCATTATTGAAATTAATTGTAAATAGTAACATAAAATTTTACCCATATTTTTCATAAATTTATTTTGCTTAAAATCTCTGCATAATGTTGGTTCAAATTCCTTGTATCTGTTTTAAAATTTACTGTATAATTGATGTTCTCTGATATATAAATTGACTCAAGTATTTTTCTTTTGAACCTATTGCTTTCTTTCTGTAAAATTATGGTGTTATCAAAATCAAATTTGTGTTGGTTTATTTTATTTTTAAATTAAATAATAAGTTTTAAAATTTTTTTTTTTTATTTCTTCTCTTATTCATTCCTTTTAGGTTTCTCAGATTCTATATATTTAATTCCTTCTCATTCTGGAAACAGCCTCATGTTACTGTAATAATCACTGGTTCTGATATTTGATATCAGCTACAAAACTACATAACTGCTTTATTTCATGATTAACTTATTTGAGATCTAAATTTTTGTTTTGTATTTAATTACTTATTGGTCTCTTATTTTTTAGTTTTGAGATCTTCATCTCCATTTTCTTAGGGTTCACCGAATATAAATTTGTATGGTTAAATCTTTATCCATTAACATTTCTGATTGTAGATTTCCCTCTAAAATTTAATAAATCTTGGAACCCAGTGGTTTCTTAGTTCCACCTTCTATCTTATGATCCGGCGTCATATTTCATTAAAAGCTTTATGAATTATTATTTTATTCCTTAATATACTTAGTATGTACCCATCTTTCCACATTTGACTTCCCTTAGTTTAATTTCCTAAATGATATCTGATTGATAAGAAATATTTATTAATTCAGTTAAAAATTAAGATCAATAAGAAGATAAATTTATCGATTTAGAGGAGCAGTTAAGTTTAAGTTATTTGGCCAAGGATATTAAGAAGACCGCCACAATGGGACGTATCCTTCGTGAGGACCCTTGTTTGTGGCACGTTTCTTCCGCATCAACGCCACACTTGAGCAGTTTCAGATAGCATTTCGTGAAGTGAACTCGCTCGCTCAAAAATTAAATGTTTCGAGACTCATTTACCTTAAATCACAACGGAGGAATGCACTCACTAGTTAAGCTTGCCTCTCGCGCGCAGCATACATAAATTATTGAATTTCAATAACCTGGTCATCCATCCCTAAGGTTAAGTTTAAAGTACCTTATGTTATCGCTCCTAATGTTGTAAAAGCCCCTTGCCCAAACAATTATGTAGTCCTCTTTACTTGAATAATCATGGAATTTCATGTTTCTGGTAACTTTATTCATATTTTAATTTTAATTAAACAGTTATATACTTGAACTAAAAAAAAAAAAAGTTCTTTATCTGTTTTTATCAATCATTAGATATGAATTATATAATAAAAACAAAATTTTTAACATATCTTGAGGAACTTGATGTTCTATATTAATGTGTTCATTATTTTTTTAATGAAAAGTTTATTTAATTATGATTGTTTTAAATTTTTTTATAACTTAATAATTTTTAAGGGCGAACTTATAATGATCTGAACCAGTATCCAGTTTTCCCTTGGGTGCTTACAAATTATGAAGCTAAAGATTTAGATTTGAGTTTACCTGCTAATTATCGAGATTTGTCTAAGGTAAGCTTAAAATTTATATCATCTTGTACATCTTTGAATTTCATGTGTTGGATTTAATTCCTTTAAATTTTGGATTATTTGATATGTTTTTTATTAGCCAATTGGAGCCTTGAATCCAAGTCGAAAAGCCTATTTTGAAGAACGCTACAATAGCTGGGAACATGATAGCATTCCACCATTTCACTATGGAACTCATTACTCTACTGCAGCATTTGTTCTGAATTGGATGATAAGAGTGGTCTGTTAATAGTTTCAGTAATCTAATGAAAATTATTTATTTTTTTCTCACTAATAAAAAACTGTTTTTTCTTTTAAAGGAACCATTCACCACTATGTTTCTGGCTTTACAAGGAGGAAAATTTGACCATCCTAATCGCCTTTTCTCTTCCATTGCATTGTCATGGAAAAATTGTCAGCGTGACACTTCAGATGTGAAGGTATTTATTTTAAATCAAAAATAAATTCCAGATTTTTGGATACAGAAATATATTTTATGTTCATGGGGATTGCAGAAGTCTGTGTTAATAGGGAAATTCAGTATTATTTCCTATATATTTCATTTTTTTTTTCATTACAGGAACTCATTCCAGAATTATTCTTTCTACCAGAAATGCTAACAAATTATAACAATTACAAACTTGGGCACCAAGATGATGGTACCTGTGTTGGAAATGTTGACCTGCCACCATGGGCCTCTTCTCCTGAAGAATTCATTAGAATAAATAGAATGGTACTCACAATGTCAAATGATGATTTATAAAAATATATTTGTATTATATCAAAATAAAAAGAATTACTTGTAACCATTTTTGCTTGATTTCTTTCAGGCTTTGGAATCTGAATTTGTTTCCTGTCAGTTACACCAGTGGATTGATCTTATATTTGGATATAAACAAAGAGGTATTTTTTACAGTCAGAAGTTCATAAAGTAACAATTATAATAAAAATATGATGTATTACTGATTATATATATTGGAATGGAATATAAGTCTATTTGGTTGTTCTACTGATTTTCTCTTAATATTGTTGATTTTTATTAATTCGAATTCCAAGGGCCCAAGGATGTTTAACAACAACATATTTTCAATTAAACAAATATATTAAAGATAAGTTTTTCATCCTTCTCCTGCTTTAAAAACTTTGGTGTTCAAATGTTATTTCTGTTAAATCATATTGCTTAAATGTTTTTGTCTGATTCCTTGATTGATTCTTAGGTATATGTTACTGCAAAATATGTATTAAAATGTAGGTCCTAATTATTTTTGTATTAAAAATAAATTTTAATATTTTAAATCCATTATCAGATAAACTAAAATTTCTTTTAGAAATTGAACACAATAATAATTCTTAAAAAAAAAAAAAAAAAGAAATTAGAAAAGATATATAAACATCATCTTCCTTAAAGACAACATACCACAAAAAAGTTAACAAACATTCTGTATAAAATATGTTGCGAAAATTGTAATAATAAAGAATATTATGGCAAAAGATCACAGTTGTCTGAGAGAAAACTGAAATAATATGGGCAAAACTGTAATTCCAACCAAATCTAAATAACGAACAGGCTATCTCTACTCATATCTATAAATAAACATGATTTTATTATCAAAAACGAAAAAAATACTTGAAGAAAATAATATTAATAAAGAATAATAGAATTCATATTTATAACAAAAAAAATTAAAATCAATTAATTAACAGATCTGGGTAATTCAAACACTTTTGAAATATTGATGAAATTAATATATAAAATAGAAAATAAAAAACTTATAACAGTTTCTTCCTCTCCCTCAACCCTAAATAACATTCTGATTATGAACAATCCTACACTACCTTTCCCACTTAAAAATAAGCCAGTCACTATTTAATATCTAGCCATTCAGTGATTGAGCCCATGACTCAAAAACCTGTGATAATTTGCCAAGGAGAGAAATAAAATTCCAACAATTCATGATCAGTTTCAATAAAACAATGAGGATATAAGCAATGGTATGTAATTTTTAAAATGAAATTCCATTTTTACTCTAAATTATATACATTGAATGATACATTTTAATCTACTAATGAAAAGAGTTATTTCAAATTTAAAAGTGATTCTAGATAGGCGAAATGTGCGTGGAGGTAGTGAAAACTAAAAAGTTTTGTTTGAAGACCGAGGGGCAGTTTTTTTTTTCATTACAGGAACTCATTCCAGAATTATTCTTTCTACCAGAAATGCTAACAAATTATAACAATTACAAACTTGGGCACCAAGATGATGGTACCTGTGTTAATATTAAAATCAATATATCAATAAATGCAATTATAGGGGCTTATTATTTTAGTACTAAGTTACCATGGAATTAACAATAGGAAATATGTTTAGAAAAATAAGTATGTACACTGTTTAAAAGTGGATAAATTTGTCTAAACTGGCTTATTGAAATGGAACTGTTTTTCAAATATACCTCTACACTTTAATTATCCACTAAAAAAAAGAACTTATCTCATGTAGGGAATTTACTCAACCCTCCCTAGACATCTAAGTGAGTAATCAATGCTTATTATGGTGTCTACACAACTCCATTGAAGACGAAAATATTTAAGAATAGCATGCCATTTTACAGGACATGAATGAGTTGTTTTGTTTTAGAAGTAAACAAAGTAAAAGATGGATGTAAATCATACTAAACAATGACCAATGCAAATTATTTTAATAAAAATAAAAGTTAATTTTTTTTTAAGTTTTGTTTGCTCCAGAAAAATCTAAGAGACTTATTTGCCACTTCTATAATTGTAAGGAATTTTTAATATTTATAAAAAAACATTGTGCTTAAGAATCAGTTTAATATCCATGTATGATAAGTGATTATGAAAAATATACATAATGTATTAATTGTTCACTATTCTTTGGTTTAGGACCAGAGGCAGTTCGAGCTACAAATGTCTTCTATTACCTGACCTATGAAGGCAGTGTTGATATGGATGGAATTACCGATCATCTAATGCGTGAAGCAATTGAAAATCAAATTCGCAATTTTGGACAAACACCTTCTCAGTTACTTATGGAACCTCATCCTCCAAGGAGCTCAGCCATGCATCTTGTATATTTTCTTTTTTTATCATGAAGAACACCGAAAAATTGATCAGAGTTTAATCATTAATTTTTTTTTGTAATTTTAGAGTCCTATGATGTTCACTGCTGTTCCTGATGATATTTGTATGACCATGAAGTTTCCATCAAATTCTGCAATTTGCCATATCTCTGCTAATACTTATCCTCAGTTACCATTACCATCTGTAGTTACAGTGACATCTAATCACCAATTTGCTGTTAACAGATGGAACTCTAGTTATGTTGGTGAGTAATTTTCCATAATTATGTTTATATAAAGTAATATTGTTGATATGATTAAAATATTGATTTATATATTATATGTTAAACTAATATACAAGTGATCTGTTAAATTTTTTATTATCAGATAAAACTTCTTTTTTTTTTTTCTAGCCACTGTCCAGCCTCCTAGTTATGCTGAAGCTCCCCAAAATCAAAATACAAATTTGCCATTGACTATGGATCCTTTATTGTGTAAGTACTAAAACTTCCGATTTCATCTTCAATAGATCTTAATAGCTTTTCATTAAGTTGCAATTTTTTTCCTAAATGATTATATGTATGAAAGATTTACTTTTTATATATTTAATTCTTTATGCTGATTACTGGTTTTAATTCAAAGTTCTAGATATTCTTCACCAGCAAGCAAACTTTTTCCATTCAAATCAGGCTAAATCTTTCAAATAAAAAAATAATTCCGACCAAATGTTTCTTATTTTAACAAGAAATGTCCTGGTTAATGTTTTTTTCCTTACTCACAAGCTATTTTAAGAAAAATAAATGATTCTCTGATTTGAAAAATACTATAACAGTCTTAAGTCCTGGGTTATCTGTTGCTTCTCAAAAAATGAGAGAAGTCCACAAACTTTTAGTTAAATATTTTAGAAAAACATGGATCAACCTGAAGGTATTTTAAAGTTTTAATTTGGAGGGAGTGACTAGATTGCAATAACCCTTGAGGGAATTGAGTACAAATAGTGTGCAAACATTGTCCATAGAAATTAGTGGTTCTGGCTCCCCATTGTTGATTTTTTGCATTTAAGTTTTTTTTTTTATGACACCCTTCCTGGTAATTTCTAACATAAGGGGAAGGGTACCACCCTATTCTAACCATGGTTGGAGGGAGGGTCAAGTTTTCATTTTATCTGCCACAGAAATAAAAGTTGACCTTCCAGGCTGGAGTCAAACTTGCAGTCATGAGCCAGTTGAAGTTGGCACTTTAACTCGCTCAGCTCTAAACGACCCATTGTGTTTAAGTCTGTATCTAGTAGGAAATTTTGTCCCAAGAAATAAAGGAAGAAACCAAATAACGATTGGGAAATGAGAAGTTTGGTTGGTGAATATCCCGCTATAAGTGTTATAGTGGGAAAAAAAGTTTAAATCATTAAGGTCTTTTAGAAATTATGTGCTTACAAGAAAATGATCAATGGATGATAACAGCAATACCAGCATGCTCTATTTCGTTTGGATGGTTAGATCGATAAATTTGGTACTAAGTTATTACTGGTACTGGTGTTGATTAGTTTTTTTGCTGGTTAATCTTGTTTCAGTTATTAAAGCTGCTTCAATATTGTTGTCATGTAATAAGGTTAATTCATGAAAGTGATTTTGAACACTATTCTCATTTCAAAGGAGAATAGAAAGGGATTTTATTGGTATACATGAAGGGTTTCTTGGCAGAGCTTTGGGGATATGATATTTGAGATAAAGTGATGATAAGGGATCCAAACTCGGAGAGGAACCGGAGTGAGGAGGTTTGTGAGTTCAGTGGCATTGGAGGGAGGGGTTATGCAGGAAATTTGGAAGTTGGACTTTTCAGTAATGAATGTAGGTTAAGGAATGGAGGCATGTGGATGTTGGTGTTGGAATTATGAATCATGGGATATAGGTTGTATTTGCAACAGGGCCTGAGACTATATTGCCAGTTCCATTTCTCTTATTATTTAAGCAAAGGACACTCTTGAGAGTCCTTTGTGTGGTCTAGGTAGCCTCTTCCTCTAGAGTCTACCTGTTTTCTTGATGTTAAATCAGTGTATGTATGTTTGTTCCCTTATAGATAGCTGAGTACCCTTCTTTGAAATATAGTCCCCACAATACAACCAATGATTGCCTAGGCTTACTGCATTCTTCAGATTTATATTGTTTATACACCTAGGTCATTAGTGGCAGTAATGTTTTGCCCTAGTTCTGGCAGTTGTGACTCTGAATGAGTGTTGGGTTAAGATTTTTTAACTATTGCTCTGGTATAATATAGGGGGGGTTGGTATAAATTTTTTCGAAGAATAAGGGCAACACTATTTCATGCGTTGCACTATGATGATCTCTATTTTCTTTCAATATGTTCATTATTTGATGTAACTTGTATCCCATGATTGTTAGATCTTCTTTATTGGCTTATGGTAATGTTGAGAAGTGCATTTGTTTGATTACTTCTCATAACGATTTTTTTTTTTTTTGTTTCGTAGCTGGTAAGGATTATAATCCGTTGTTGTGCTTCAAATATATATATATATATATATATTGTATGTTCCTGGAGTTTCTATTATTAATTTTTTCAGTATTTAATTTGTTTCTAAAAGTTTTTTGTAATTTTTTCTTTTTAAAGGATTACCCTTGTTACTTCTTTTTTTCTTGTTAAAGACCTTTCAGATATTTGTCCATCATTTAGTTCATCCTAATATTCTTCTTTTATTCTTATTCATCTCTTTAAAGGATTTGTCCTAGTATTAAAATTTGTCATTTCTGTTTTCATATTTCCATCTATTGGACTTAATGGGTCCAAGTACTGAGAGAATACAAACAAGAAGATGAAGAAGTAATAAGAGTCCTTTAAAAAAGAATACATAGTATTAATTTTGTTTCTTTCCACTTTGGCAATAAAATATATCTTATCCACTATTTTATTTAGTCGCTGACATGTAATTTGAAAATTTCTAATATTTTTTAATAAATATTGGTTTTTTCTTGGGTTCTCTGTGGGAGTCTGAATCGCCTCCATGTTTTCAATTAGTATATGATATGGGTTTGGTAAAAACAAAAAAAAAGGAAGCTGATTCATCTGTTGTGCTTATTTTGGAAATGCCAGTTTGGGGCTATGTTTTATCAATTAAGCTACCTGAAGTGTGTCTTAGGTATTTTCTGGGTATATTTCCCAGGCTTTTGATCTCTATGTGGAATTCTTGCTAAGTATCACCATATGAAAATATCCCTTTTCATAGTGATAAGAAGAAAGGTAAACAATAAAATAAAATAGAGAGAATAGATCAAAGAAAAAATAAAATATCAATTTACAAATCAATAAAAACTCTATTTGTGGGATACAATTTAACTTATCAACAAGTATTAGTGCATGCAGAGTAAATTTTTGAAAAATTTCATTTTAAAAGAAATAAATAAAATTAGTTAGTGCTATATCATTTTGTTATTATGAACCCATATCTCCATTTTTATTTATTTGTTAGAACCCATCATCAAAAGGAGATACGTCTATTTTTTTAATAAGTTTATCATATGGATATAATAAGCATTTACTAAGAAGTTAATTTACATTCTGGAACACAAAACTAGAAAGAAAAATGACCAGATGTTCAGAAATTTATTCTATCAATGGCAAACTGTTTACTGCTTTTTTTGGGGGGGGGGGGAATTTTAGAATCCAGAATTTAGAGTTTTTTGTTAGGAGACACCTCAAGTAATTGGAGTTATCTCAAACTGACTTGGATGACCCTTCTTATATAATCATGGTATGGTTCTTCAGAACCTTAAGGTAACTGCCCAATACAAACCTGTTCCAGCCAAAGTAAGATGATCCAGATTTATTCAATGGGTTATCAAAGAATAAAGAATTTCAGGCCAGAATTGAATTAATACTACTCATGGGTGAAGTATTCTGGTGTTGGTACTTTTACAGATTTACAGTCACTTGGGCCTTTTTACACAATATTTTTTGCAAAATACTTATTTAAACTTCATAAATTATTATTTGAGATAGCTGTGGAACAAATTTATCAATGAAATAGTTGTCAAGTTCTTATGTGTATTTGTTTTGTGTGACTAATTTTGAGTAGTACCTCAATCTATCTCTTGGGTAAAAAATATTAGAGAATGCATATGACTTGATTTTAAAATATGTTTGTTTACTAATTAATTTGTGTATTAAACTTTTAACTATTCTTTTTTTCTCATTTAGTTCAAACAAATAGTAATCCCAACATGGCCCAAAAACGCCATTTAGGAGATAACTTTAGCCAAAAACTCAAGGTGAGGTCTAACTGCTTTGTGACTACAGTGGACAGCCGATTTTTGGTTGCTTGTGGTTTCTGGGACAATAGCTTTAGAGTTTTCTCTACAGAAACAGGTAATTTATTTTTTACCTCCATGATTGTTTATTTTAATTGAGTGTTTCAGAATTATTTAAATTTTTCTGAACTTTTGTTTCTGATATATTTAAAACATATGTGGTGAAGATGGTCGGGAGTGGGGGGGGGGGTTTCGATCAGTAAATAAACAAAAAAGTATTTATTTATGGTGGCACAAATAAATATTATTTTTTTTATTTGCTTACTGCTTCTCCCAACCATCTTCTCCACATATTAATCTACAGTCAACTATTAACACCTCATTATTTGAAACATAATTTGATTTCTTGAACACTTCTAGTATTATTGCATTTGTAAGTATTGATTTTTTTTTTTTTCACTTTCAGCTAAAATCGTTCAAATAGTCTTTGGACACTACGGAGTTGTTACTTGCCTTTCAAGATCTGAATGCAATATTACATCTGACTGTTATATTGCTTCTGGTTCTGCTGACTGCACTGTATTGCTATGGCACTGGAATGCTAGATCACAAACTATTGTGGGTGAAGGTGATGTACCTACTCCTAGAGCAACTTTAACTGGACATGAGCAACCTGTTACTGCTGTCGTTATATCAGCCGAACTTGGCCTTGTTGTTTCAGCTTCAATTGGTAAATTAACATTTCAATATCTTGATTTATATTGATCTGAACATTTATCTATTTTATTTTTCAAATAGATGGTCCTGTTCTTGTACACACAACCTTCGGAGATTTATTACGTTGCCTTGATGCACCTGCAGGCTTCATAAGCCCTGAGAGTATTGCAATGGCTCGTGAAGGAATAATAGTAGTCAATTATGAAAAAGGAAATATTGCAGTGTTTACAAGCAATGGTAAAAGATTAAGATATGAAGTTCATAATGACAACTTGCAGGTAAATTTAATAAATTTAAACTTTCAACCTTCACATGCTATTCACTTAATATAAATTTTTATAATTTCATATTTATTATTTTTAGTGCTTATTGCTAAGCCGGGATGGAGAATACTTAATGACTGGTGGGGATAAAGGTATAGTTGAAGTATGGCGCACTTTCAACTTATCACTACTTTATGCATTTCCAGTATGTGATAGTGCTGTTCGATCCCTTGCTTTGACTCATGATCAAAAGTAAGCAGTGTTTCATTAATTACTGAATAGTCATATCTTAATAGATTTGATCTTAAAGCTTTTTATTGATGTTATAATATATATTTGATCGTTTTTATATCTTAATATTTCTATAAATGTTCAAATTTATGTGTAGTAGTTCATACTCTAGTTTTCTAAAAATAAATTTCATGAAGCAATCTTTTAAACTGACAAAAGCTATACAAGTAAAAACTTGGAATCATGCCAAGTTAATTTAAACATATTAGTGATGATTTTATTCTTAATGCATACATTTTTTAATAATAATTACTGCTACTGACAGGATCATAATAAATATCCTTGTAAGAGACAGATACAGTTTGTTTCTCCTGTTAAATAAAATTTAATATTTCATTTGCACCTATATATTGGGTATTGAATCTACTATTAATACCCTATAAATAGGCACATACTATATATATATAGTAGATACTATTTTTGTCAGTTTCATATATATA